>NC_071255.1:30782689-31057689 GCF_023375685.1 Ictalurus furcatus
TGGGGTATGCGAAGAATTTCTCTGTGCATATGTATACGTGATCAATAAAGACTCGTTATCATTAATATTTCAGCCGCCCGTTGAAAGACTATTGTTATTAATATTAGTGATTAGTCCAAACACTAAATTTAGGTTCTGTGCTGTTCATCTGTGTTTCATATATCCTTGCCCATTAATCGTTCCCCGGGTGAGAAATACAAGACAACAGCGCCATCGACAGGACTGAAGAGACACTGCTACAGCTGGTCACAAAGACTCCTGACTCTAACATGACCTTTGGGCTCACTTCACGGCCAGATGAGGGACATAATACAGGAAACCCTAAAAATGAACTCAAGTATCCAGCCGCATCATGCGCATGCATGGAAACACTAAAAGCTGCAAAAACTGTCACTAAGTAAATGATTGAGTACTAAAGAGACATCTAATGTGTCCTGACAGTGACGGTCAGGGAACTGATGAGTGACTCATATTTTTGTGCGTTTTTCACTCCAGGGACACTGGTAGACCCCAGCATGGGGTCCTGAACTGTCAGTTTTGCTTAAGAGCAACAGTCATGCCTGACCCAAATTCGCTTGTGTTTGGATATTTGGATGTGCGTGTGTGTTTGTTTTACCCGATGGTCCACTACCACACAGGCCAGCACATTTGGCATAGTGCTTCACCACAAACATCCCACTGAAGCGGACAGCTGTCACCTGAGACAAATGCCTCAGTCTGACAGCACACCCTTATGTGCGTTCCTGCTTGTGTGACAGTGTGCGTGTGTGTGTGTGTTGCCAGATTCTGGCAAGGGATCGAGCACCCTGGTGTTCCACGCACTATACCTCATAAGCAGTGTCACAAATCATTTCTGGACGGATGTAAAACAGCTCGCTGCTAGGAAGCAGCGGTCCAACCATGACAGCGATGTGACTGATTCAATATACTTTACTCCTGAAAGCTTTGAAACGCTGAGTGCTGCTGAAATTACTGAACTGCGAGGATGTCCCTGAACATCTTCGGTCTCGCCGATCCTTCATGATGCCTAATGGTCGCAAGTCAGCTGCAACTGGGCCTGTGTTAGAATCGTGAAGAAGTGCGAATCTGAAATAACATCATCGGTAGAATGTTAATGCAGAGCTCGACTGAGGGTGTTTTCCTACTGCACGCTCAGGACCAGCTGAAATAGTGATGAAAGGGATGAAATTTAGGGTTTAGGTTCATTTTTCCACCAAATAAAAGGGATGACTGGAGCAGCCAAAGTGACGACAAAGTCGCAAAGACAAGTAATGAAAAGAATCTCGCCGTTAAAGAGACAATTCATCAATGATACAGCAAGATGTAAGAATAGTAGCAATAGCAAGAATTATGCGCCGTGACACACTTTTCTGTTTGAGCTGAGTGTTTTGGGTTTCTGCGGGTACAGGTACTTGGGGGGAAAAAAAAGCTTGTGCTTTTAACGCCACAAACATGGCATCACTTAACATTTTTTGGTGTTTGTGTGGGTATGCGGTGTCGCTTGTGTAACAGGTCATGGATAAACCGTCAGTAAATAACAATTCTGCTGCCCCCATTCCCAAGTGCAAGTACCTCTGGTATTGGACTCATGGTTCCAGTTTTTTGGTATGAGAAGCTCCCATAGAATAAACAATGCTCCTCATCTGATCTGACTCTGACACTCATGCAATATCTGGATAAGCAAAACTACAGCATTTCAGGGAATTCGAGTAATATGTTCAAGTTCGCTAACTGTTTATCGTCTCTACTCACTCAGGAACTAAAGGTGACCTTGTTTTTTTTTTTTTCTTTTCTGATACTGAAACCTCGAGTATCAGTCGATACCAAGCTATAAAATATAACATTTTTATCTGAATCACTTCACTTCACTTCACTTCACAGGGATGTCTAAATTGACCATACTCAAACACTCCAACACTCGAGTACACTACAGGAACAAATACTGCTACTGCTCTGACGTGAACTTTATATCGTTATACCTCTACAAGCAGCACTGGAATATCTCCGGCTCGATTTCCCTCTAAAATCTAATCCGGCATTATCCGCAATACTGATACTGCATGTCGAATCAGTACCGGCTCTTTGAGTAACTACCAAATCCGGCTTTGTAGGAGCACTGCTCAGTAGTTTTGTCCTTGCAGACTACAAACAATCAACACTTGGTAGCACAGTGCATTGATATGCTATTGCTGGCTCACTTCAAAACCTCCCTGATGAAACACTTCGTCTCGGCGTTGGCTTCGAGTGGAGCACAGAATAATGACTTTCGATGTCAGATACAGGCTTCGAGCTTTCCGGCAACGATCTGATTCTTTAGATCTAGATCGGAGCAGGTCTAGGGCTCCTTCAAACTGCATACAGATGATTATTTACATGATGCGAGTGACAGATTTACTTTTTCCCCCCATCTCAGAAAGTGCATCGGGGAGGCTGGGCTTGTGTGTTTACCGTCTCTAAACCCAGCTCTCCTGCATGCATAGTGGGTTCGTCTCCTATCAGTTGGATTATAAAAATGTGTGATTGTTTTCTGTCTGACTTTCTGTCACATGCACTCGCGGTTCGTGATTAGATGTCAGGCCATGTGTTCATGCTATTTCGAGATCTTTGATGCCTTGGAGTGATATGTGAAGTCAAACAGACATACCGATTTACTCGGCTTGTATATCCTATTCTCCTCTGCTCTTTTATCCTAATAATATCTGTGGGGGGGGGGGGGGGGATTGGTGCACCTGTGAAAAGGTGTGTGTGAGACAGAGAGGGTGTGTGAGAGAGAGAGAGAGAATGTCTGTAGTGTTGCCTTTTCACAGAGAAAGTGCTCTATTGATTAAATGACAGATGAGATAAACAGACCTCTCCTCAGTGGCCTCTTCTACTCTGAAGAACTACCCAGGAAGTGTGTGTAAGTGTGTGTGTGTGTGTGTGGTTTATGCACAACAAGCAGGAGGAACATTTCAATAGATCAAACCAATATACATTTTCTGTAAATGGGGGTGTTTTCTGTAAAACAGAACACACACACACACACACACACACACACACACACACACACACTCTCTCTCTTGGACAGTAATTATATTCTTATTTCATGCTGGACAGAAGCTTGCCAGTCTGCAGCAGTTGACCTGTGTTTTGGACTTTCCCGGTTTAACCTTGCTGTATGAGCTACAGCATGGCTCATGCCCCATCGCCACATTGGCACCGTAACCATAGCGATGGCCCTACGGTCGTTTCGAGAAACCTGGAGAGCCAATCACAATTCTAGAAACGACACCTCGACTAACAGATGTGCTGTTAACACCATGTTTAATCACAGGGCACAGGAACGGCCATGTTATTGGTAGCAGTGCCATCTAGTGGGGATAACATTACACAGCATGGATGATCCACACACTGCCTTCCACGTTACAATTGAATAAGTTAAGGGGAAACCGCTGCAATGCAAAGAGACGACGGTTCGACTGTATACGTGTGACCGATACAGAAACCACTGACGCAGACCAACATTTCAGCTCGTTTTCCAAAAATGTGCAGTGCGTACACACAGCAAATTATTACTAATCTTCTCATTTAAACGCTGCACACACTGAGAATATGTTTAAAAAAAAACATTTGCTAGAAACAAATCCAAACATCGACAGTGAAGACTAGTAAATGCTACATAATAAGCAAACAGAAATGCAATAATTTAATATAATAATAACAACACATTTTCACAAACTATTAAACTGCAGCCCAGTCTTTTCAATACAACAAAAAATTTGTATTTTTTGCTTGAGATGTCATGAAATGTCAGATTATGCTGCTCATGTCTGTTCTTTTATTACTTGCAGTTAGACAGAGAGTAGTCGGTGCTGTAGCAGCTTCACACCCAGACTTCCTACATCCCTGATTACAGAGGCCGACTTCCACGTAAAAGCTTACTCAACAAACCCTGAGACATTGAGAGTTGCTTGGGAGTGGATGACACCTCCGGGACACTCCATGTGTGTAATTACAGAGCTCCGACTGCGATGTTGTTCAACGACAGCCATTAATACAGAGGAGCGATACACAGACGCCACCAGAAATACAAAATGATAGTGTTTTTCCCTTGCTCATTTCATCCTCTATCTGCATCAGCACTTGCTCTCATTCCATCATGATGTGTTACTGCACTGAGTGTGCATGTGTGTGTGTGTGTGTGACTGATGAGAATACAAATAGCAGCCACATGGCTACACCCTGTGACACACCCTCAAGGACCTTGTCCAATTAGATCATCATACCCCCTAATGGAAAGAGAGTCAGCATCACACACACACACACACACACACACACACACACACACACACGCACACCTCTGCATAACTGCCACCACCACCAGAATATAGACAACAGTAAAGTAATACGGTTCATAAATAAACAGAAAAACAAAATGTTTATCACTGTAGTTATCTTTAAACGCGGTGTTTAAAAATGTCATCTCTGAATATCCATCCAATTTCCCTACCGCTTATCCTACACAGGGTCGCGGGGAGGCTGGAGCCTAACCTAGGGAACTCGGGGCACAAGGCAGGGCACACCCAGGACGAGGTGCCGACCCATCACGGTACATAATCGCACATGCATTCACACGCTATGGAAAATTGGGAAATGGCAGTCAGCCTAACACATGCCTATAGACTGGGGGAGAAAACCAGAGTACCCAGAGGAAACCCCTGCAGCACTGGGAGAACATTCGGTATTCGAACCCCCGACCCAAATGTTCTAACCGATAATCCACAATTCTGCGGTCTCTGAACATGCCCAATGACTTCTTTAATGTTACATATTTTCTTGATTTGAATTTTCCTGCTTCATACAGGCTGTGTGTAACATCATGCACATACAGAACCCGCAGTATTACCAATGCTCTGTTATTCTTCAGGGAAAGCCCATTTCCTGATACATTATAATGCTTACATAAAGCACAACTTGCCTGATCGCCCCAAATGTACAGTAGTGGATCGGCCGAGTCATGTCTGGTGTCGGATATTTGCTAAAGACGTCTATTTCACCCAAAACGCTTTCCATAATATCATATTAGAGGGATTGTATTTTTTCTATAATCCATAAGCACGAACCAACTTCACATTGTAGCTGAACGCTGTAATGTTACAGAGCACAACCTGGTACCGTTCCACAAGAACACACCGGTTTCAATTCAGTTAGAAACACAAAGTAGGCCAACACAGGCTCATGAAGCAATTATACTGGATTTTAAATATATATATATATATATATATATATATATATATATATATATATATATATATATATATATATTTATTTCAGACAATTATTTAAGTCTTCAAACTTCAAGTCTTTTACAACAAGCACTTGAGGTATGTATTCATGGAAAATATTTCAGATGGAATTTTCGCTACATTAGAAAACTACGGAAAGCACCAGAGGAAAATGAAAGAATCTACACCTGAGCTGAGAGGAGAAACTTGGTACGTTTTATTTTTTCCAGACGATTCCTTTGAGCCATCCTGTGAAGACCAGGAGAGGGCGCTGAAACACAACAGATAACCAGACACACGCTCTGGTAGAAGTGTGGAGAAGATTGAACTCCAGTTTATGCCTTCCTGTGTATATGTCTGTGCCAACTTCTGTTCTTGTCTACACCAACACGCATCACATGACAGACAGACCTCACCACAACCCCACTTCGGCCACTTCATCAAGCAATGGAACAACAAACCCACTTTCTCCCAACAAATGGCGCCCTTTCGCAAGCTCCTGAATAATACAAGTGTGTGTGTGTGTGTGTGTGTGTGTGTGTGTGTGTGTGTGTGTGTGTGTGTGTGTGTGTGTGTGTGAGAGAGAGAGAGAGAGAGAGAGAGAGAGAGAGTGTGAGGAAGGAGAAAAAGAAAGGGGCAAAAAAAGCAGAATGATTGAAAAAAAAGAGGTACAGAGACAAAGATGGAGGCATTTATAAAAAACTCCACAAAAGCCATAAGAGTCCAAGCATGTGTGTGTGTGTGTGTGTGTGTGTGTGTGTGTGTGTGTGTGTGTGTGTGTGTGTGTGTGTGTGTGTGTGTGTGAGAGAGAGAGAGAGTGCATGTAAGACACAAAAGAACGAGAATGCCTGTGTGGATGCCCTGGATAGCAGACATAAGCAAACCGAAGCCAGGCGGTTTTGGCTCGATTCATGCACTGTACGTTCATTAAAAGAACACCACACACACACACACACACACACACACACAAGCGGTATTTGCATAACAATCACTCCAGAGCTATTTAACTACACATGAAATTCCCTGTCACTTCACTTCCAAACCACAATGCACTGCATTCCAGAGCATCACAGTGTTAATGTCGCATAATGTTTTATCCCCCCAGAAATCATGTTCTTTTTTATTATTGTTGTTTTTTTGTTTTTTTGGGTTGGGGGGGTAAGTCAAGTCAACTGAACGTTGATTACTCATCTGCGTGGCCTCGTCAGTTCTGAACTGGAGTAATATCATCAAGTCTATACAAGTTTAATGACCATGAACCAGACACGCCTTCGGAGCAACAACACCAGCCCAGAGATCCTCACCCGAAAGACTTCAGGCTAACTAGCACATGCTTCTTCTAGTAAACCACCTCTGTAAATACTAATGAGCCGTTTGAAATCATTTCTGCAACCATGAAGAGCAATAACTCCAAGCTGAGAGCATTTAGACGCCTGTCCAGTACCACTGGAGCAGAAATGACTAATGAGCTGCCGCGATGATTTACTGTTTCTTTGTGCTTCTTTTTTTTTCTCCACCAGAAACACCAAACAACTGTTTGTATTGCTTATAGAACAACTGCAGCGTTCAGGACGTTCTTTAGAGGATCTTTAGAAACCAGAAACGCCAGGCCATGCGTTACAGCTACGGAGTTTCACACAAACACCGATACACGGTTGTTAATCCGCTAAAATCGCTGGTTCTTAGTCATTATTCATCTTAAGGCATGTAATTCAGTGAATGTAATAGCAAAGGTGCGGTCCTGAAGGTTTAATAACTTTCTTAAACAAAAATGTTTGAGAGAAGTGACCGCGTTCCTTCTTTTATTTCATAAGATGAATTTGCTAAATATTACCTGACACCGATTTGTTGTTTAGAGAGATACTAACTAAGTAAATATGCATATTCCACCTCTCCATACGAAAAATGGACTAATCTAGCAGAGTATCCATGTCCAATCCAAACTGATCAAACTGTCAGATGACCATCACCCTACAAAGTATTCACTGAAGTAAAGATCATCCAAGTGGGATAAAATCAACAAAGCACATGGCCATAAAGTGACGAAGCAAGTCACAACAGTCTAACAGGTAGAGATACGATACGATACCCAGAATCAGTACTGGGCAGATACAAAAAAAAAAAAGGATTATTTTTATATAGATAGAGAGAGAGAGATAGATTTTTTTTTTTGTTAGTTTTTTTTTGTTTTTTTAAGACGTGGATCGGATATCTGACCAAAAAAAAAACGCTCTGAATTGGAGCGTGAAAAAAAGGCTTTGTTTTTTTTTTTTGTTTTTTTTACTGGAAATGTTTCCATATAAACAGGATTGTATTTTTTTATTGGATTGATTTTATTATATTTAATCTTTATCATGATTTCAATTATGCGATTTGGGTGTGGACGTGTGGAGTTTAACTTAATAAAACAAAGGGGGGTTTTTTTTAGCTATATTTATTTTACGTGTTTTCATTAGGCTAAGAAACCATTGCACAGGTTAGTAGTATTTGAAGAAGTATATAAGAGGAGTATGTACACCAGCTGGGGCTCAAGGTTTCAGTATCAATACTGGAAGCAAAAAAGTGCTATGGTGCTACTTGAAAGGATATTACGATCAAATTCATTATTTCATTAGAAGTTTTTCCCTTATTAATACTTTGTAATAAACCTTTGTAGCATTTCTATAAAAAAATCTGTTCATCTATCGTCACCTACCATGATTTTACACCAGTTCCTGTGATATTTCTATCAAATCAATGCTTAAAAGCTAGACACTGTCCAGTAAATTAGTGTGCTTTTACCAACCAGAATAAATGAATAATTAAAAGGTATAATTAATTTAGTCTGTACTACACACTTACCGAGTTAATGCCTAGAATTTATGAGACGGACAGTAATAGAAAGTGTTAGCAAATTCCTCCCTAACCATAATCCACTGGAAATCGAGTACGGCTGATGCAAGACTATCCCAATACTCTGCGATTTATTCATACGTCAAGCTGTGTTCTTGAATGGCGTAACAGAAAAGCATTCAGAGATCCCAAGCTCAAATCTCCAAATCATGGACAAGTTCATGTATGCTGAAAAGGGCAGATAAGTGCTTTCCTCCGAGCGTGTTACGCTGCCCTGTGATGCAGCATGAACAGCAGTTCGAAAAGACGTGATTGGCTGGCATCACGTGTCTTGGAGGAAGCACATGTTAGCTGTTGTATGGCTGGGTGGTGGGAGGGAACTGGGCAATAAGGAAAAATATCTCATTTTTCTCTTCTACCCATGGAATAACTGACTCCGGGCTGTTGAATTGTTAGAAAGTAACGCACACCCGAGGTGTAACTGAGGTATTACCACCTCAGAGTGTGCATTACTTTCTAATATTTGGGCAGTGGTGGCTTGGCAGTTAAGGTGCTGAGTTAGTGATCAGAAGGTCAGGGGTTCAAGCCCCAGCACTGCCAAGCTGCCACTATTGGGCCCTTGAGCAAGGCCCTTAACCCTCTCTGCTCCAGGGGCACTGTGTCATGGCTGACCCTGCGCTCTGACCCCAACTTCCGGACATGCTTGGGGTATGCGAAGAAAAGAATTTCACTGTGCATATGTATATGTGATCAATCAAGACTCGTTATCATTAACGTTAATATTTCAGCGGCCCATCGTCAATTATTCCTGGAAACTCAAATTTGTCTGTTAGATATGTATGCTGTGGTGGACAGTAGGCTAACACTTCTGTTATTTCAGTTCACACGGCGAAGTGATTCGAAACTGTAACGTGGCCAAGACCTGACCGGAACTACTTTAGCCGTGCATTTACTGAAAAATAATCGCACACCTCAGAGCGGCCGGTCAGCCAATCAGAATCGAGAATCCGACAGCGCTGTGGTATGAATATTAATATACATTCTATATTCAAACTTGTGATGGTATTGCTAAACTGCCTAATATCGCATATTGTTTATGTGATGCACCACGATGATGCATCCAAGTGTTGTGTGAATTCGGCCTGGTGTATCCATTACTGCTTCTCTATACACACCAGGCTCTGTAGTAAATAGTGAATGAGTTAGTGAGGGTTGAGTTACAAACAGAGCTCGTGTTTAGTCTAAGATAATTAGCAATGTGCTGGAGCTGTTCATCCCCTAGCTTTAGACCTTCAGACTCCATCTTTCCTTTTAGCACGGCCCAATTGAGATGAGTCCCGCGCTGTCAGCGTACACCTATAACCTCTGTTAACATGGAGTAATCTGAGCCTATTAGCCTATTATTAAAGTCAAGCAGTGACTGGGTGTTGCTCTGCTAAGACTCCTGAATGATTGGCTTAATAGAATTACTCATATGCTGAAGACTTGAGTGTAAAAGAACCTCAGCGGGAGAATGAGTGGAAAGCAGGATTACACCAGCTTGGAAAGAACAATTTTAATGTGAATAGTATAGGGAGAAGTCTAGTGTGACCGCCCCTTTACTGTCTGGGTGGAGTTTTGCATGTTCTCCCCATGTTTCTTGTAGGTCATCTCCCTGGGTTTTTCTTCCAGGTTCTCTGGTTTCCGCACACCTCTCGACAACATGCCCACAGGTGGATTGGCGACTTTTCCCTAGGTGTGAATGAGTGTGCGAATGTGTGAGGGCATGGTGGCGTGTTTGCCTCTGACCAGGATAAAGCACTTACTGAAGATAAAACCGATGAAGGAATCATGAGTTAGTGTCAAGAACAAATACAAATGGAGAACTAGATCTCGTCTACGTGAAGGTCCGTACATGTGTGATAATAACAATAAGAAGAAGAAGAAGAAGAAGAAGAAGCATTCAAATTTCACACACATGCACAGAGGACACCTGGTCTCCTGCGTAGAGACAGCAGAGGGTGAAGACACCAAGTCCCAATCCCCTGACAACTGGGGAACAGAATGTCACTGCTGGCATCCGAGGTCAGAGCAGACAGGCCGATGGTAAAGCACCTGGAAAAACACACTCGAGAGGAGCTGGATGCCTGGATGATCTGAACACTGAAGCTTAAAGTTAATAAACATGCAGGGTTTCTAAAAGGAGAAGCAATGACAGCCATGTTTCACATTACAGCCTCGCTGAGGGGTCAGATGTTTGTCGATCAGGACAATACTGAATTCTGAGTAGAAATGTCTTCCATAGGCCATGGTCCATCACTTCCAACATGTCCAAACAATGCCTAATTTTAACCACGCATGCATAAACATCTCAGCTAATCTCAGGGGTTTTTTTGGGGGGGGGGGGGGGGGTTGTTGTTTTTCTTCAGTCCAACTTGCAATAAATCTAATTATTTGTCATTTGTATGAACTCCTATTAACTTTTTTCAATCCGGTTTCATTCAAAACCATAAATAAATTCATAAAACGTAAGCAAAGGGTACAAAAATTTTCATTTCACTGCATCACTAACCATGACCTGTCAGAATATAATAATTAAGTTCATAATAAAGCTAATAGTGGGTAGACCTACTTGACTCTAACTGATGATTAACAGGACGAGACGCCCTGCTGAACCGGTCTTTCATTAGTTTCCCCTCTAATCCTTTCTGTTTAAGCTTTAATCCTGACCTCAGTCTGCTCCAGACTAAAACATTAAAGCAAACCCTTCACCTCTGATGCCATGTGCATCACACCGACAGAATAACCGCGAACTGTAAATCAGACTAATCTAATCTAGAGGAAACCCCAGAGTGCGGAGAGCTGTGAGATCGTCTAGACGGCAGCACGTCTTTCTGTAATCCGTACAGATGACTGCGATCTCTGCAGCTCTAATGAGCGCTGAGAAGATAAACATGTAAACCTTACAGTCCAGGGATGACATTTATAAGCCTATATTCACTTGGAACGGATTTGAACGCTAGGGAGATTTTTAATATGGCTAAAAAGAGAAAACCTTCGGCTTTTATTTACAAAGACGACCTGATAACGTGTATTACAAGAACATCTTTTCACGTTTCCAGGATTACCAGCGTGTCATACTGAAATCTCCTTAAAGGGAGGCGAAACTTCCAACAGTGAGTACACCTGGTTACAAACTGTTACACACTTACTTAAGAGCCTAAACCAGAACGGATTCAAACCGCAGAGGTGTTCCCAGTGTTTCGCAAGCAAACCTCTCAAGAAACCGGTTCGTCTCAGTTTAGACGTGCTGTAATGACAGGCCGTGACAGCCAGAGGGCTCATGTGGAACAGCTCACGGGTAAAATCCCTTCGACATGACAGCACCGATTAAAAGACATGCATAATACATAAAAAGAAATACCTACTCCGACTGAAGCATGGAGATTTGTAATGTCTTTACCGAGTCTTCATGTGAATCTGCGCAATCCCTCATGCACCAGTCCAAAACAGAGCTAGTGCAAAAAGTACCTCAGAGGTGCTAGAACGAAGTGAGTGGATATTTGCTTGATCAGTGATATTGGTTAAAACGTCATTTCAGATATATCGGCTTTAAAATAATGGAGTTTTACCTGACGTCTCATCATGTGAAAAGTGTGCATTTCAGTAACCGTGTTAGGAACAGTTGCCTTTTTTAAAACTAGTCTGATCCAGACTAGTGGACCGATTGATCAGTTTTGCTGATCTATCGATCTATTAAAAACTACCACTGACAAATTTTGTTGTGTTATTTGAAGTGTTTTTGATTCATTTTGGATGGCTCTTTTTTGTGTGTTATTTGGAACGTTACTTTTTGGTTCAATTTGGATGCATCTCTTTTACTTACTTTAAAATTTATTAATAATTAATATATATTTTTAAAAGTACAGTACATTTCCGTGGTTCAGTCAGGACTGTTTATTTTTGTAATAAAATTCTGCAGTACTTTACTTTGAGCATTATGTTTTAATAGCGTATCGATTTTTAAAACTATCAGCTGCTCAATAGGTTCGGGACAGGTACGGAACAACTTCCTCATCGGTATGCCAAACTAGGACCCATGACATTCAAGCTTAACCCTCGTAATGTAACATCCACCAAAAGGATTTGAACAGTGTGTGAGGTCCCTACTGAGTACTACTTTTCACTAAATCTCTCTGCAGAGCATCAGAAATCAAGTAGCGTTCCAAGCTACAGCGGCCAGCGGTTCATACGGCTGGCCTCACGATTTTCAGTGAGCATGGAGATAAAGAGGACGGATAACTGCAGATAAGTCTGGTTTTGCGATTTTGGAGTGAGACGGCCGAGTGTGAGAAAAGGAGTGTGAAGATGAAGAACAGAACAGATGATGTGGGAGGAGTGTGAGCTGGGCGGTGTAGTCCTCAGAGGAATCTCTCACAGCAGTGCTGCAGGTGTGCGTGTGTCGTAGCAGACATGTTACCATGGCAGCCTGCAAATCAAAGAGCCCACCTCTTCCAAGATGAGAGGATCAGCTCTCCAAATGCATGAACGCACACACACACACTGACACCTGTACGAGTTCTTGTGTCTCGCCTCCACAGATAACACGCAGATATAAAGCCAAGGACACAGAGAGAGAGAGAGACGCAGACAGAGAGAGAGAGACGCAGACAGAGAGAGAGAGAGACGCAGACAGAGAGAGAGAGAGACGCAGACAGAGAGAGAGAGAGACGCAGACAAAGAGAGAGACAGACGCAGACAGAGAGACACACACACAGACAGAGAGAGAGAGAGAGATGCAGACAGCAGGCAGAGAGAGAGCTGCAGACAGAGAGAGAGAGATGCAGACAGAGAAAGACAGACACACACAAACAGAGAGAGACACAGACGCAGACAGAGAGAGAGAAAGAGAGAGAGACGCAGACAGGCAGAGAGAGAGCGAGAGAGAGAGAGAGACGCAGAGAGCAGGCAGAGAGAGACGCAGACAGAGAGAGAGAGAGACTCAGACAGCAGGCAGAGAGACGCAGACAGAGAGAGAGAGAGAGAGAGAGAGACGCAGACAGCAGGCAGGGAGAGAGAGAGAGACAGACAGAGAGAGAGAGACGCAGACAGAGAGAGAGAGACGCAGACAGAGAGAGAGAGACGCAGACAGACAGAGAGAGATGCAGACAGACAGAGAGAGACGCAGACAGACGTCCTTTTTATGCCTTTTTAGAGCATACAGACGCCGCTGTGCTCATCAGTACACATCATTTCCACAAGCTGAAATCCACTGCCACAGATCTGTAGGTCTACAGTCGTCTCTCCTTTCTTCTGTGTTCATCTCCGTTGCAGAGACAGCAGCAGGCATCCTCTGAAACAAAGCGCACGCTGCTCTCTATGATGATTTATGTCCTCAATGACGTAACCCCCATCTACATCTGCACAGCGCTTCGGTTTGGCAGCATGGCAGCCCTCACGCATGTAAGATGATGACAGATAAATCACCATAAGATAAGGCTTTCAAACCAGTAAAAGGAACATTTGTGATATCTCTGGCCTTTTAATCTTGTGAAATATGCATTTGAATAAACAGAGCCACGGTAAAAACCATATGGGTTCAAAGCGCCAAGCTGGAGAATCAAAGCTCTGCTAGCACGGCAGCTGATTAGCGACGGAGTAAATAGTTTGCAGTTTGAGCGCACACAACACTTAGCTCGGAGTACGAGTGCATGAGTGTGGTGCTAATGATCATGTAAGACACACACACACAAAAAGCAAAAAAACTAAGACTAGCCACTAGACTGTGATTAAATGGCAATGTTAAAATTCACAACATGTCTTTGTGACTGCATCATCCTGGTGATTTAACAGCTTCACTGCCACAATAATGAAACTCCTTCAGTATAGCACACTGCCAAGACGGGTGAGTGCTCTTACAAGTGACACATTAGGCGTAGTCACCATGTGACACACACCAACTGAAGAAGGGGGAAAAAAAAAAAAAAAAAAAAAAAAAAAAAGGAAGTCATGAGATAACCAATAGTCCACGAGCCACATCCTGGCCTTCCCGAAACATGCTCGAGTGCATCCGGCTTTTTTGGCATGGGATTCACACGGCGCTGTAAACCCTCGCAACTGTACGTCCAGGATCAAGTCTGACCTTCAGGTCAAGGTCAAGTTACTCTGAATATGAAACACACTCACCCTGTCTTTGTCATCAGCAACGTCACATAACACATCATCTAAATCCAGGATGCCTCCATCGCCGTGCTCCAACCGGTGAACCTGGATCCAATAGGCTGGGTCCTACAGAGGGACAGACAGACAGGTTAGTAAATGTCCGGTGTGCGCATATATTCGAAATGACTGACTAGTCAGTTAGTGTGCTCAACTATTACACTCTTAAGGGGGGGAAAAAAAAAAAATTATACAAGAGTTCTTAACTTTTTTTTTTATATTATATATTATAGGTTTAACAAGGGTGTTTATTACGAGTGCAGCACAAGCTGTATCTGTTTAGTGCTCAAAATATTTGTATCTGCATTTGGATTTGAAGCCAAAATGGGTGTGGCCTAAAACAGATGTTTTATTGATTTGTTTGTTTAATTATTATATTTTTTTTATTATTTTTTTACAGTATGTCCCTGGAAACACTGGAAAACAGAAACCCAGAGGTAGAAATCCCAGCACTATCTTTAAATTCTGTCTCTGGCAAAAAAAAAAAAAAAAAAAGGCCACTCCAGTTCATTTTCTGTCTCAACTGAGACAGTGTATATGGGGCTGAGCTTTTTTTCTTTAAGGCATTTGGCAGACGCCTTTATCCAGAGTGCCTTACATTTATCTCATTTATACAACTGAGCTGTTGAAGGTTAAGGGCCTTGCTCAAGGGCCCAGCGGTGGCTGCTTGGCTGGGATCTGAACGTACAACCTTCCGAGCAGAAATCCAATCTCTACCGCTGAGCCACCACTAACCCCGTGGTTATTATTTGTGTGTGTACCTCTCCGCAGCATTTAATCTAATAAATCTGGTTTGTTCTATTCCACAAAATAAACAAACGCTTCACTAGGGCTGGGTGATATGATCGCTATAATATCTATATAGTGATCAATTATTTCGCGATGCTCTTTCCTGAGATATTGTTGGTATAGGGATTTTTTTTATATATACATTTTTAATAATTACAAATGAAATGGTACTGAATGGAAGTCACTGATTTGACAATTTTCCTTAAAAACCTCAATCATCTTTGTCTTTTAAAGAAAAGTATCGTCAAAACTCAGTTTAATCATCATTTTTGTTTATTTTACTACTGTTTTGCGGACAGATGTTAGCTAAATTACGTATCGCGAAACGCATCGTGTATCGTAGAAATGTCCTCAAGTATCGGGATACGATATTTTTGTCATATCGCCCAGCCCTACTATTCACCCAATTTAAAAAGCAGGACAATCCTGACCAGGAAGTTACTATGTAAATACATCATGCAGCCAGATTTTTTTATAACAAGCTTTATATATGCATTATTACCAATACCAACATGTTACTAGTGCATCCTGAAGCATTCTCTGTCTTTAACTGCCCAATTTGAGTGAGTCTGTAGGCTCAGATTCCTGCTCTCGGATGGCTTGAAGTCTACATTGTGCATTCAGACATGTTTTTCTGATCAAGGAGTGATGATTCGAGTTGCGGTAGCCTTATTGTCAGCTCCAATCATTCGGACCAATCTCCTCTGACCTCTCTCATCATACACACACAAACCCTGCTTACTGGATGGTTTTCTTTTTTTGCTTTTCCACATTTTGATGTCTGATTGGATAATTGCACAAGTGGATGGGGAGTGTATACGGACCGCTGATGAAGGATTTTGTCCGAAATGCCCTGTTTCTCTGGAAACGTTAGATTTTACTACATCCTATACGAGCGTGCGTGGGCTTGAATTAAAGCTCTGTCCGCCATCAATATCAACAGGGGCAACAGGCTGTGCTGCAAACTCTCCTCAGGTTCAGTGGGACATGTTACAGGAGCCGTTACACTGGATCAGATATCACAAGGCCAGTCAACTGTGCGCGTGCTTCTGGCTCAGGTTTCTACTCTGTGTGTGTGTGTGTGTCAGAAGGGAGTGTGGCATGAAAGATAAACTCAGACTTATCTTGTTAAGGAGGAAGAATGAAATTAGTAAACCTGCACTGGACAGTAACGCCTACACATACATACAAACGTTCCTAAAAATGCACAGAAATATTTTTCCAACTGCGGCTTTGGCGATACTGCCTTTTATGCCAATCTAACCTGAGCTGAACTGCTGGAATTTAGTGCACACATGGACAAACACCACTGTCTACATCCAACCTGGCACACACACACACACACACACACACACACACACACACACACACACACACACACACGCACGCACGCAGCCTGGCAGCACTTCACAGGAGGTGGAGGAGGAGAAGGATGAACATAGGGAAGGCCGTGCTTACAGATGTCTTCTCCTGTGAGCCATTTTCTCTCAATCGGTCTATTAAGCCTCCATTTCTACGTTCCTCGCACTCTCTTTTCCAAAGTCCCGTCGTTAAATACTAATATCCCATCTTTGTCTTTCAAACGTTTCTGGCAGCGCAGATGAAATGGGCCCGCATGACGAGGGATAGCCACATTATTCACTTCAATTTACACCAACCATAAACAACCCCTGGTCGAAAATGGGAACGAGAACACACGTATCGCTTTAAAGTGCAGTGTCGACGGGTTCATCCGAGTTTACCAGTGTATCTGGAAGACATTTTCTGGCCACAAACCCCACAACCAGAATCAGCAAATATGGGAACAAATTCTGCAGCAGGAACAAAATCTGCATGCGCCGCTGACCGTCGTACTCCCCGTGATAAAGTGAAGCTGTTCAGACATGCAAAATTACCATCAGACGCCTTCATAATTCACCCATTCAAGCCAACTTCAAATAGGGAGAGGAAAAGAAAAAAAAAAAAGAATTCGTTGCATAACGTGCTGAAGGATGGCATGGGGGATAATTATTTATTAAGGTCTATGATTTATAGAAAGAAGCCAAGAGTCCCTATGGGTGATTTAAACAGGAATAAGTTCCAGCTGAGAGAGCGGAAAGATCCTTATGGATAAGAGGACTGGTGGGACAAAAAAAAAAAAAAAAAGAAGATTAAGCTACAAGGATGGAAAAACAGCAAAAGGTGCAAAAGAAGACGACAAAATAAAGAATTACACACACACACACACACACACACGTGTTAACCTAACACAATAGTCCAACTTTGCACAAACAGACACACGATCCCACACGCTTCTTGTGCAAATGTTAGTGAAAGAAAGACTGCTCTTGAGATAACATTCCAACATTCCACGCCAGAAGGGTGTCAGAGCGCAAACCTCTGAGAAGAATAACGAAAAGATGCGAGAGAGAGAGAGAGAGAGAGAGAGAGAGAGAGAGAGAGAGAGGCCATCAGAGATGGGGAGAAAAGAGAGAGAGAGAGAGAGTGCTAGAGAGACAGAGAGAAAAACAGAAATAGAGAGAAAGAGAGAAAGACGAGGAGAGATCAGCAGAGAGAGCTAAAGAAAGATGGAGAGAAAGAGAGCGCTAGAGAGACAGAGCGACAGAGAGCAAGGAGAGAAATGAAGAAACAAGACAGAGGGGAGGAGTTAGAGAGAGAGAGAGATGAAGAAATGCAGATAGATCTATAGAGAAGGAAAGAGACAAAGAGGCAGAAAGAGAGAGAGAGGGAGAGACAGACAGACACAGAAAGAGAGCCAGAGATGCAGACAGAGAGAGAGAGAGACGTAGACAGCAGACAGAGAGAGAGAGAGACGTAGACAGCAGACAGAGAGAGAGAGAGACGTAGACAGCAGACAGAGAGAGAGAGAGAGACGCAGACAGAGAGAGAGAGAGAGAGACGCAGACAGGGAGAGAGAGAGATGCAGACAGGGAGAGAGACACACAGACAGCAGACAGAGAGAGAGAGAGAGAGAGAGAGAGAGAGAGAGAGAGATGCAGACAGGGAGAGAGAGAGATGCAGACAGGGAGAGAGACACACAGACAGCAGACAGAGAGAGAGAGAGAGAGAGAGAGAGAGAGAGAGAGAGAGATGCAGACAGAGAGAGATGCAGACAGAGGCAGAGAGAGGGGGGGCGGCGGCTGTGGGGTTTGTTTGAAGATGCAAACACTTACAAATATTACAAAATCCCTTTTTTTCCCCCAAAAAGGCTTCATCATGTATTCCATCCTCAGATCTCTGCCTGGACATCTGACATCACCACATTGTGGGAGGAGAAAGATTACTGTAGATCCAGAATTACGGCATGTTACGGAAGAAATTCCAGTTTTACACAGTGTTAAAATATGGTGATGCATTTATTCATCATGTTCGTTCTCTCTCTGAGAAATGCAGAACCCCCCCCCCCCAACCTCCCTTATAAAAACTCAATTTCGAGCATTCAAAAATACAGAAAACAGCTCTACTGCTTCTTCACTAAACCCTTAAAACTAAGAGGCAGCTAAAGTTTACACAGAGCCAAGCAAGCAAGTCCAGCGCACATTACACTGGATTAAAAAACCCTAAATCTTTCAGAATCCAGTTCTCAAACAAACATGAGTAAAGTTACATGTTCTGACACCTGCTGTGATTAGAACGCAGCTCAGTCACCGTGTGCTCTGTGTAAGCAAAGCAGAGCTCGCTAGTCTCAGATCATCTCTGACAAGTTGGAGATCCACAGATATGACTGAGGCTTAGTCAAACAACCAGGACTGAACAGAAAGCTTAGTCATTCTGTCACGATGTGAACAAAAAAAAACCGTGTACGTAGAGACTACCCACACACACACACACACACACACACACACACACACACACACACACACACACACACACACACACACACACACACACACACACACACACACACACACACACACACACACACACACACACACCTGCATTGGCACCAAGTCTCCAGTCTGGCTTGACATCTCCCTCAACACTAATGAACATCATAACCATCATTTCACATCTCTCTCATCTGATCTGCTAAGACAATGAGCTTTATTTAAACAATGAAACGAAGAATGCAGGTCTTCACATGACACAGGCACAGACAAAGGAAGGGAAACGGACAGAAAAATTTTAAATATGACACATGCCTCGTCTCCACATTGTCAAATTCTCTTCCTGCTCACCTTTTGGTATTCTAATGTGCAGCCAGAGCATGACAGAGCAACATAATGAATACAGCAGATGGTACAAAGAGTGAAAGTAATACCTCGAACTGACTAATGTGCTCAAATATGAGGAAAACTTTCTCAAACACCTACAGCCACTGATTGGATACGGAACGATAACGATGTGCTGATGTGCAACATTCCCAAACACTGTGTTTAGTTTTTTTTTGTTGTTTTTTTTTTTTAAATCAGCCATTTATCAGCCAATAGGAAACAATCGATCCAGTGACTCAGTCATATATAAGTTTGAGAAAGATACAGGAGAAACGAAATGTAGCTGTCAGGTAAGATCTATGCAGAAACGAAACATTTTGGATCTTGTATCTTTAAAATGAAGATATACTAAAGATGCACCGATACTAAATTTCTCAGCCGATACCGATAAGCGATTATTCAGAGTGATATCGGCCGATACCGATAGTTCTGCCTTTTATACCTTCTTTTAAATTAACGATAATTAATACGGTGGTGTCTTAAGACAACATATTTTCGATACAGCAAAAATGAGCACCGGCTGAATAAGTGGCTTAAGCCTTGTTTATACCATCACCTGGCCACACCCCAGTCGGACGAGACGTTTATACTTGCCGCGCTTGCCATTGTAATGGTCTTTTAAACGAAATGGGGCGTACTTGAAGTAATCGTCCTATAAACCAACAGGAAGTAGCTAAGAGAAGAAGAAGAAGAAGAAGTCGGAACCACCATAGCAACGCTTACAAACATGGCATCTCATGTGGAGTTGCTGAACGCTGAGGAGGAATTGTTGTTTGTTGTTGATGTTTGTTTTCAGTAAACTTCACTGAAACCCACAGAATTAAAAACAGAGCAAAGAATCATAAGAATCATATTAAACCCAGTGAAACCTTGAGATCATCACTCGTCACATTACAACAAAATACATAAACATGAGAGCAGGTATAAAACTAAGTTGAACAACCTTATTATTTTCCCCCTAATTTTATTCATTTCATTTACATTTTTATCAAACATGGATCTTTACTTTCATTAAATAGACTTATTATTTATTGCAGGCTCATTTTGTAAACGTTAGCAATTACTGGAGACATCCGCAAAAAGTGGGAGCTTCCTGCAGAGGTCATTTCTCACATTTACAAAATCAGGCGATTGTTCACCATCAGTGCAAAAAAGTCTCTATGTATAGAGAAAAGAACGATATTACAGAATAATCATTCTGTATGGCCGCCCGTCGGTGTAAACGTCTCTATGTGCATCACTGTCTGACGCTGTAGTGTAGTGACGGTGTTTATTTGTGAAAACACTGATGAATGAAAACACTGATGAATGAAAACATGGTACCCCCCCCCCCCCATAAACACTTTCCGCTTCGGCTTTATTCTTTCAACAGAACGTACAAAGCAAATGGAGTTGCTATTTTTAAAAATCTTTCCTCTCTACGGTCCCGCACGGATAGATCATAGAGATGCCTGTACGATTACCTGTTCGGAAATAAATAAATAAATAAAGCCGTGCACACTACCAACGCAAAATGAGGTCTAGCACACTCGACGCACTCGACCGCGCTCTCTGCGATGATGTCATTTTTGCCGCGCGCTACTGCGGACGCGTCGAGTATAAACAAGGCCTTCGGTAGGGCTGGGCGATATGACAAAAATCATATCGTGATACTTGAGGACAAACAATACACAACGCACATCATGGTATACAATTTAGGTAACAAACTGTCCGCAAAACAGTGGCAAAATAAACAAATAAACGGTTAGACTGACTTTGACGATACTTTTCTTTTAATACCTACAAAGACTTTTTTAAATGATGTAAAATCCATGACATCCATTCAGTACCGTTTAATTTGTAATCACTATACCAACGATATCTCAGAAAAGTATACCACGGTCATCTATCATGATATCGTTATATCGTCCAGCCCTTAGATTGCCTTAGATTTCCATTCACTGCAACTGAAACTTGATGACCGTGTTTGTGCAATCCGTTCAGACTCCACGCAGCGTATAACGAATCTCACAAGGGGGCCCGTGTGTGAAGCACGGAGCATCTCTCATTCTGATGTCAGAGTCAGTTCACTCTCCGTAGCCCTAGATGTGTTTCTGAATCCCTTGTTCTAAATCAGTGTTCTATATATCACTGTTCCAATTTCATTCTCAGCCAGGAAAGGCTGCCTGAATGCTCCGTGAGTGTGAGAGACTTTGTGTTTTTATCTAGTTTTAGAGACCGACACAGGTGGGTGATGTCGGACATGTCTGCGGTATTAGCGACCGGTGTACTGTGTGTATACGGTACACTGTAATGGCACACTGTAATGTTTCGGCCCACCACTCACTGGCGGAAATGTTAACATACATCAGACCTTAAAGATTCTGAGAAATTTTCCAGTTCCTGCTTGCCAGGGCTGGTTCCCCCCCCCCAAGAAAATATAGTATGCTACACTGTAAAGAATGTCCGGAGCTTTAATGGTGAAAGACTGTAAAGTAGCGAAGGAAAAAAAACTGTAAACTGCTTTTACAATTTAAAACTGACTCCAAAGTCTTTACAAATAAAAACTAATGCATGGTCATGGAATGATTATTAAATTGATATAAAATGCAATGTGTGACATTTATTTTATTGGCCATATGCATCGTATTGCATGTATATGGTATTGCATCATATTAATAAAATATGTGAAAAAGCATCATTTTATGTTTTGAAGCTCAGTCTTTATTTTTATTGGCTTTCCAGTTGTCCGATATTTGCCACGACACTGCATAATATTTTTTAAAAATCTTATTTTTAACAGGAATTTCATGTTTCAAGTTACTGCCTTTTGACTTGTCCAATCAGCGATAAAGATGTTGCATCAAATCAGTCTGCTGAGCTCAAATAAAAACACATTCTGTAAAGTTAAAGTTCAATAATTGTTTTAATTATTTGAACACAGCTTTTCTTTTGTTAAGCGTTTATTTTAATTTTTTTTTATCTTTAATGTCATAGTAACTTATTATTATTATTAGCTTGTGAAAAACAGTATGCTCGGAACAAGCATGTTTTTTTTTGAACCCTCGCAGCCTCTCCTGATTTCCATATAAAGAAGAAGCCACTTTTTCAGACGAGGGATTGTGGGCTTCATTCAGTATAAATGCACACCAAGTAATATAGGCAGCATTTTATGATAAATAGTCAACTTTATTAAGCAGATGCATCAGATCACGAGCCCTGTATCACACGATAAAATACGAGACGTTAGAGCTGGGCAATATGGGCAAAAATGTTAGCACGATGTATATAATTTTTTAATATTGATCGATCTTGATAACCATCAATATACACAATTTCATTACACTGTCACACTTTTGAAAGGATATCTTTCTAAATAATGCAGACTGAATAAAACAAAAATGTTCATTAAATAATACACATCCACAAAGTCTACAAAATATTACACAAATCTACGTGGAGGAACTCCGTCTCCACTGTACTCAGTGGCATCATATCTTTAAGCCATGAAATAAGTTAGAGGTTGCCAGATTTGATGTGGAAAAATAAGGCACCTTTGGATTACTGGATAGAAAAAGGACAGATCGATGTGGTTTCGTTTTTAACTATATCCATCCCATCCATTTACTGTACCTCTTATCCTACACAGGGTCACGGGGAAGCCTGGAACCTCTCCCAGGGAACAGGTAGCACAACGCAGGCGACATGATGGACAGGGTGCCAACCCACCGCAGGGCATAATCACACATTCACACACTATAGACAATTTAGAGATGCCAATCTGCCTACTAACGCACATCTTTGGACTGGGGGAGGAAACCGGAGTACCTGGAGGAAACCCCCAAAGCACAAGGAGAACATGCAAACTCGGCACACACAGGGAGGAGGCGGGAATCAAACCCCCAACCCCGGAGATGCGAGTGATAGAATCTACACAATCATATTTGTGAATTATAAAATAAATCTATATAATGTTCTCACTCTTCAGTCTAAAATCTCTTAGAATGGATGGAATATTAATCAGCATGACTAGGCTAATTAACACTGAACTGTGTAGGCATAGTTATATAGCCTAATATATATTTTTTTAAATATTACACAATGTTAATCAAAGAGCCTAATTATGTTATGACTAATGAAATCATATTCAGGACCACATCCCATCTCACATTTAGATCTGTACTTAAACACTCTTGTGTTTCATGGGCGAACTTGAGTTTTCGTAACCCGGGCAACCATGATGTTGAAGTGCAATCTCACGTAGAGCATGCCCATCAGTCCGTGCCCCAGAACAGTGATTTTTTATCTTCTCCACTATGTTAAGTGCTCTGTGTCATACTTCAACATGCTAGATATCCAAGCCGTTAGTGGTGTGGTCTTTTCTCAGGAACACTACCATCAAGAGCAGAAGACCCACCTTCTTCTTCACTTTGGCTCTAAGGCCTCTCTCTACTCACTATCTTTTTGTAACTTGCTACTACTGTTGTTGTTGTTGTTGCTCAGATGTGATTAACTCCAGCGTGTAGCCGGATTGGCTGTTGTGATGGCTTCGTGCCAACCTTACGTGCTGTGTAAACGGGCTGTGACCGTCAGCTATTTCGGGAAGTTAGAAGAGAGAACAGAAAGGAAAGTGTAATGAATCGAAATACCCTCAAGCTAATCGTCGTTATCAGGAAAAATTTATTGCAATACAAACAGAGATTGTTTTATCGCCCGGCGCCACGATACACCATACTGCAACACTACCCCCAATAAAATCACCTTCAGCCATAGACACAGCTTGAACTTCACTACAGTACGCAGGTGAATTTATAGATCCATCAGCTTTTTTTTTTTAAACCTATTGTTAGCCTACTTATTTTGTCTGATTAACAAAAATAAATTCTTCCCCTTCCTGCTTCGAGTTGCTGAGGAACTCAATCATCACGGTTTTTGAATAAGAAACCTGTTAAACACATTTTCAGGTGTTTTCTAACTAACTAACAGGGAATGAAGCTGACTCGAGCAGACGTATAGAGCTTTGCATCTTTTAATTACTCAAACAATATGGATTCTCCTCGAGTGCATGGTTCTC
This sequence comes from Ictalurus furcatus, assembly GCF_023375685.1. Lineage (NCBI taxonomy): Eukaryota > Metazoa > Chordata > Actinopteri > Siluriformes > Ictaluridae > Ictalurus > Ictalurus furcatus. Next base: position 30,807,040 of record NC_071255.1, read on the forward strand.
AGGCTTTTTGCGGAAATTATTTTTATCATTTCATTTGGTTATACTATTAATTCGATTCAAATAATCACGACAATATGAAGCAAATCTGTGTAAACATAGGTAGAATACTCAAATCTGATTGGTCAGACGGTGTGCATCGTTGTTGTATAAGCGCACGCCTCGGACAGTAGTTCATGAACTATAAGTTTATTTTAACGTGCTTCTTGTTCAAAGTTTCTACAGTAACGGCTCATACACAGGGACTCTGACAGTCATGGTGCTGTGCTAAGATCGTTAGCAAGGAAAAGAGATATAATGAAGAGAAAGCAGATGAGAGAATGAGATGCATCATTGTTAAAACTCTCGCGGTAACGAGACCTACGGGACTGTGCAAAGGTTTTAGGCACATGCAAAGAACTGCTGTAGCGCAAAGATGCCTTCAAAATAATGAAATGAAATGTTTCTACATTTAAAAAAAAGAATAACGTACAGAGCAGTAAACAGTAGTAAATGAAACCAAGTCAATATTTGGTGTGACAAAAAATTTTTTTTAATTAAAACAAAATAATAGTAGTCCCCAGTTCAATTTGTGCTGTTTTATAAGGAAATTAGCTGGTAAGTTTTACTGAGTATCTTGCAGAAAGGATGGACAGAAACAGAGGATGAACACAGACACACACAGATAGTCACAGACACACAGACAAACAAACACACAAACATGCACATGCAGAGACATAGGCACATGCACGCACACACACAGACAGTCAAAGACAGACAGACAGAAGCACACACACACAGACAGTCAAAGACAAACACACACACAGTCAAACATACACACACACAAACAAAAGTCACACACACACAGTCACAGAGAGAGACATACACACACAGTCACAGACAGACAGAGACCTACACACACAGACACAAACAGACTATCACAGACAGAGACCTACACACACAGACAGAGACGTACACACACAGACAGTCACAGACAGACAGAGACATACACACACAGACAGTCACAGACAGACAGAGACATACACACACAGACAGTCACAGACAGACAGAGACATACACACACAGACAGAAACACAGACAGTCACAGACAGACAGCAACATACACACAAACACGCAGACAGTAATAGACAGACACAGACATACACAGACAGTCACAGAGACAGAGAGACACACACACGCACACAGACAGACAAAGACACACACACAAACAGACAGTCACAGACAGACAGAGACACACACACACACAGAAACAGACACATGGTCTGCAGAGACTGAGACCTGTTTTGTTCCACACAGGCTTTGCCAGCAGCCTCAGTCCCTGAGGCACATTGAGCATGCTGAGACTCGCCCACAGTTTATATCGAGTCAGAGATGTCGCCATCGCTCCCTGCCCGCTTCATACAGCCTCGAACTTGCCAATACAGATTTACAAAATGTGTTAATTTCTGCAAAAGGAGATGTAAAGATCCACACAATCACTATAACCTCATTCATTTGCCATTAACGGGATGCGAGATAATGAGTCCTACTTCTGAAGCACTTTCTTTTTAGGTGAAGAGTTGATCTGATTTGAAGCACAAATGATGCATCAAATCACATCTGATCATCTTAAATCCTTTCCACACACAGTTTGCTCTCACAATCAGACTCTAAGGCTAAACAGAAATGCAAATTAAAGGTTGTGCAGCACTGAAATCGTCACATGGAGCTGACACACCGATGCTGCATGCATGATTTATCAGCATGGTTCATAATTTAAGGTGTGAGGACTCGCATGGTTTCTTGATGTTTGGTCAGGTGACCACTATTTTGTTGTTTTAATAGTTTGATGACTGTTATACTTAGAGCCATACACCGATCAGCCATAACATAAAAACCACCAGCCTAATATTGTATAGGGCCCCTTGTGCTGCCAAAACAGCTCTGACCCATCGAGGCATGGACTCCACAAGACCTCTGAAGGTGTGCTGTGGTATCTGGCACCAAGACAAGCAGCAGATCCTTAAACTCCTGTAAGTTGGCCTCCATGAATCGGATTTGTTTGCCCAGCACATCCCACAGACGCTCGATCGGATTGAGATCTGGGGAATTTAGAGGCCGAGTCAACACCTTGAACTCTTTGACATGTTCCTCAAACTATTCCTGAACAGTTTTTGCAGCGCGGCAGGGCGCATTATCCTGCTGAAAGAGCCCACTGCCATGAAATGTGTACTTGGTCTGCAACAATGGTAGGTGTCAAGGTTTCCCAGCAGAACATTGCCCAGAGCGTCACACGGCCTCCCTTCTTCCCATAGTGCATCCTGGGGCCATCTCTTCCCCAGGACGTCGAGCCATCACAATTTGGCCCTTGCCAAAGTCACTCCGATCCTTACGCTTGCCCATTTTTCCTGCTTCCAACACATCAACTTAGAGAACTGATTGTTCACTTGCTGCCTAATATATCCCACTCTTTGACAGGTGCCATTATAACGAGACAATTAAACGTTATTCACGTCACCCGTCAGTGGTTTTAATGTTATGGCTGATTGGTGAATAGTTATTAGTCTGACTGACTGGCATAAATAATGTTAAAGTAAACAAAATGTTTGGTCATTTTACCACACTGTAACTGGTCTGAATTCCCCAAGGGTGAATTTCAGAAACGTAAAAAGCTCTAATGGACTAAACGGATACATATTTACCCTATTTAAGTGCTTATATCCGACAGATCCTTCTTTTATCTCTGCTGCAATCATAAGATGTATTTATTTGCTTAATTGTACCCTGAAATGTTTGCCACTCCCTGATTAACCTGACAGGAATGGTGAAACTGCGATTCAATTCAATAACCTGTTCACAAAACGTTTTTTGAGACAAAAGTAAGACAGAAACAGAAAGAAAAAAAAAAAAGAGTGAGATGAGCTCATGTCTCACTATAATTGTTGGCTCTCTCTTGATTCATGACTAGGGCTGCTACAGCGTCACAGTTTCACCGTTAGTCACGGTGTATCGGATAGTTACCTCACTGTTGACAGTTTCTGATTTCACGTTAAAATGCATGTGTCTATTAGCGTGTGCACATTCATTTTTTACCTGATCAACTTCCTTACTCCAGTGGGTCTCCTCCAGTTTGTGTGTCTGGCTGCAACTCCCAAAAAAATTATCTTTCTCCCCCCCACTGTTTTGTGTGCGTGTGTGTGAGTGTACTTTATACAAAAAGATCCCTAACGAGAGGATATATATTTCACCATTATATTTATAGAGTAGATTATCAGACCATGAAAACTCCAAATGGTAACAAACCTATTGATGATTAATAATACTGTAACCCACAATGGAGTCTGGGTATTTCGTTCTGTCTTTCTCACTCTGCTGAACACACACTGACTTTCACGGTCAGGTTGTTTTTCGTACAAACTGACAGACTAAGCCTGAACAAAAGCCCCGACTGTTCACACAGCTGATATGCTAAGAGCCACACTGCCAGACTAGAAAGTGTGTGCTATTCAAACTAAAGTAATATTTGTCAAATAACTACATTCAAGAGAACTTGACAGACAAGTATGTGTGTGTGTGTGTGTGTTTGGTTGAAACTGAATAACTGACGATAAACACCACGGGTTCATTAACTACACGTACGAATGATGGATCCTGAAGCTGCATCATGGCACAATGTTTTCCCATGAACGCTGCTGATTAACATTTCTGTCGCCATGGAAATGGTCAGGAATACAAAAGTATATTGTCCAAGCCCATTTTTAGAGAGATTGCAACAAAGTTATACATGAAGCCATCAACGACTACTAAAACTCGACCTTCACATTAGTAAAATACCAATGGCTACCAACTCCCAAGCAGGACTCGTAATCTCTGCGTCTTTTGTTGGCATTTGATGTTTGTGTCTGCTGATTGTGTGTTTGCCTGCAATCGAGGAAGCAGTAGAAAAAACACGTTCCAGCGAAAATCCAAAAGTCCTCCTCAGGTTTTTGTTTTGGAAAATAAACCAACCGACATCACTCGCTGTGGTATTTGTGCCTCTTTCGTTGCCAATATTGCTGCTTGGATTATTTGTTCAGTTTGACAAGGTTGCCATGCCTGCTTTAATACTACATTATATTTATTTATTTATTGATTGATTGATTGATTGATTGATTGAGATTATATATATCATATATATAGTTAGATAGATAGATATATGTATACATAGATATATAAATATAAATATTATCTTATAAGATGGACAGACAGACAGACAGACAGACAGACAGGTATATAGATAGATAAATAGATAGATGAGCTGTAACTAACGATTATTTGTTATATAACCATTAATTTGCTATACATTGTGCAAATCATTTTTTAAACATATTATCATATTTGGGGGGGGGGAAAAAAAAAAAACCTGATGGTCCATAAGCTTTAAAGCAGAAGTTTAATCACTATATTAAAAATACTCAAAAAGAAAAGCACAGATTAAGTGTTAACTGGTAAGAGGTTGTATGTTGTGCAGTAACACACACATTCACTCATTTAAACACAGTAACATGTTCCTTTATTCTGTAAATGTACGACACTTCTTACATTTCTATACAATTACATGTTATAAACCCATCACAGTTACCGCTCTCATCAACACACAATTACTTTTGTTTATAAATATATTGCTAAATACAGCAGTAAACAACATATTTGATCAAAATGAATATTTCAGTCGGAGTTATTGCACTTCCTTTCTATCGCACGCTGGTGGGTGGGAACTTGTAGGAAAGGGGGGAAATCCATTTGTAGGACTGATGCAGTCCCCAAAACCGGAACTGCAACGCTAGTGCAAATCAGTGACAACAATCAGACCCGACCTGTGAGCCTCACCTGCAGCAAACACCCTGGTGCAAAAGCGATGAAAGATAAAGCACGTAGCGTGAAAAGTGTGCGCCAATCTAGAACGAGGATTAAAGGTCGGGCAAGGCCGAAAGCAACGCAAACCTGTTATTATTTTAAAAACATACAGTTTTCCAAATCAGTGCATGAGCTTGATCATATCACGTTACACTTTCTGTGCGAGGGAAACAGCACTCCGCTTCAGCACAGAGGAACCAGAGAGAAACTGGAAGCATGCATGACCTGAGATCGCTCAACCACATACAAACACACATCGTTCCGTTTCCAACACTGATTCATCTGAAACGCTGTGTGCTCGCCCTGCTTTTGGACCGAATCGAGACATTTCGCAATCGGTGATGTCATGTTCTGATGATGAGGGTCAGTCTCTGAACTTTACATCCACGATGTGCCGGGGCGGGGGGGGGGGGGGGGGGGGGGGGAGAGTCAGCTCAACCGATACAGAGAAAAACCGTAACTCTCCTAACGCAAATAAAGCACAAAGCTCTCACACACGCTCACAAAAATTATGCCAGGAACAACAACTCTTACAGCTGTACTGACGAAATCACGACAATATATAATTAAGTTAATTACGATATTAGAGATGAGTTTTAGCAGTGTGTGTGTGTGTGTGTGTGTGGTCTGATAACACTGTGCTCACTGTCTCTCTCTCTCTCTCACACAAGCACACAATACATACTACAGAAAGAAAAGGGGGGAGAGAGAGAGAGAGAGAGACACACACATGAGGATAGGAGCGATGATATAAATGGACAAAATAAATAAATGTGTAAGGACATTAAAAGCAACATCAATCTTAAAAAGGTTACTCAAGGGTTAGCTTCTATTCCTGAGCTCCTAAAAGGGTTGTTTTACTTTTAAAAGTCCTCATGAAATCAAAATTGAAGCTTTGTGACTTTTAGTATGAATATGAATATGTTAGACTTACGGTTATCGATAAGCTAGTGTGCTCCAAAACAATGACAAAATTCACATTTAGAAGACACATGCATTCAAAAGGTACAGCCTCTCTCCACCACCAAAACGGATCAACAATTTTGATGAAATCATTCTGCACTTGAGCTTCTCATCGGATTTTCTGTTCAATCAAATGCTCTCTAGAATCTGGAGTGTCCCGCCCCCAACATGATAAAAATCCACGGTACTAACGGTCAACTGACCTTTTTTCCCCCTGGTATAGATAAATGGGTATATTGTGGATATTAGGGATTTCTTTGGCCGGTGCTAACTGCATTTTTTTTTTTTAAAAAAAAAGCCTGACCTGATTTTCTTCAGTTTAATATAATTTACAACTTACGAGAACAAACTTAATGACCACTTTAACTGTCCAAAGCGAATATAACTGCCAAAAAAAAACAACTTTTCAAACTCAAAATAAAACGCAACAGGTTACAGAATCTCATCTCATCTTTTTCTACTTTTCCAAATTCAAACGAGTTTAAAAACCTGATCTGCCGATCAGGATGAAAATCAACTGCTTCTGATCACTGGCTGATCCGTCGGCACCCTTGGTACAAATTCAATTGTTACTGATGTGATTTGTATGTTGATTGCTATTAGAACATGAGTTGAAATGATAAAGAAAGCATTCCCTCCATACAGAGTGAAACAGGGCTTATACCCATGTGTAGCTGATCTGGCTCAAAGCTTTATTACATCTAATAATGACTCTACACCTTCATGCTCAGGTTTGGACCTGCGACAGGTTTTAAAAATGACATCTGCTTGCATTGTTGTGAAAATGTCATTATGATAAGCTAGCTAATTTACTGGAGTGTGTTAACAGTACCATGCTGTCTGCCAAAATCCTACACTTTAGTCAAGCTGAGTATTTCTTCCGTCTTCACATTCTGCATAAATTCAAACCGGTCAGATTTCCAAACATGTGCATGTTAATTAACAAATACTCATGAGCATCAAGCCTGCTTATGAATATGAACTAGTGGGCGGTCGCTGAGATATCGAGTCATGGGTTCAAAAGGCAAAGAAAGAATAAGGAAAAAATATTTCATCTCACCGCTGTCAAAAGAAATCATCTTCTCCAAGAACTACAGATTAACAAATCAATCAGCCTTCAGATTAAGTAATGTAATCTCTAATGTCACACAGTGCAACTGTCTAAATGCAATATTCCTTTAAGAACAAGCCGTACTGGTTTACCATCCACAGGCTAATTCTCATGGGAAGCATTAGCATGTTTGCTTGGCCTGGAGTGCTGGCATTACAGTGGTGTTAGCAGTGTCATTAGCATACAGCTCCAGGCTCCCCCAAGTGCTGAGAAACAGCAGGGAGGTGCGCTCATTTCCTGCATGGTGAGGAAAGAGGGACTCAGGCAGCCAAGCAGGTCTATCAGGGTTAAAAACAACCTGGAGTCAGTGAGAGAAAGGGAAAGAGCTCTTTACAGCTCCTCAGGGTAGACGGTTCCACGAACGTGTACGCGCCGTAAAGTGGTCAGAAAGACCTCATCCGTTTGTCCGTACGGCCTTTGTGCATCGTATTGCAAAGCTAACATCGAAAGTGCATCTGCTTGCAGGGTGCTCATCACCTGTGCTAACCCCGAAGCTTGAAAACGGTCCAAAGTAAAGAGAACAACAACAAAAAAAACGCTCAGAGATCCTCAGAGACTATTGGAAATGTTAAGAGCTCTAAAGTGAAAGCACACAACTTCAATAACAACACGCTTGGCCTCTTTCCAAATACAGCGGGTGAGTGTAGTGACTACAGAACATGCCAAATAGAGCATAATTACACGCTCTTGCATTAGACTGACTGCGATTCTGGGATACAAGTTGACTCATGTCTGACTGTGTCTTTGATGAATGGTTATATCATAGCCGTTACAAAGTGGCACAAGGTTTACGGTTTAGGTCACGTGAAAGCATTCCCGGAAGTTATCCGTGTTTGGATAACCCGACTGGCTCACAATTTGAACTGCACCACATAATGTGGAGATTATGTCATTGTCTACATAGAGTACGATTTACAGGACAGTCCAATAGTCTTAGGCACATGCAAAGAAACACTGTAGACCAAAGATGCCTTCAAAGAGAATGAAATTAAATGTTCCTACATTTTATAAAAAATAAAAAACAACACTAGAGATAGCAGTAAACAGAGATAAATGAAACAAAGGCAATATTTGGTGTGAGGACCATTTGCTTCTAAAAAAAAAAAAAAAATTTGTAGTAGTCTCAGGTAGAATGAGTGCAGTTTTATAAGGAAATGAGCTGTAAGTTTTATTGAGCATCTTGCAGAACCAGTCACGGTTCTTCTGGAGACTTTGACTGTCGCTCTCGCTTCTTATTTTTGCAGCAAAACCCAGCAGCCTTCATTGTGTTTTTTGTCTGAAAACTGGTCTATTATATAATATCCTGCTTTCTTTACTGACATACAAACATTTTTCTGTAACATTTAATTTTGAGCTGGAAAACCAATGTTTGGGAATCTAAAATGTTTTTGTACCGACTCAATAATGTAGAAGTTATAAAATTTAAAAAAAATCTATAAAGTTTATACTAAAAAAAAAACAATAGGGTGCCTAAGGCAGTACTGTACAACAGTCTAAAAAGCATTTAAACGCAGTATTTTGTTAACACAGACATTTTGACATCAGAACTATGAACTAACTAATTTTGAACTGTTTATATGTTTCTGTAAAGCTGCTTTGAGACAATGTCCATTGTTAAAAGTGCTATACAAATAATAATGAATAGAATTCAACGCACCCTTTGGTGTCAATTTCCACCCAATTAGATTTTCCACCATCTTGGATTTGGCAACAACGGTTTTTTCCCCTACTACTCCTACAAATATTGTCCGATCAACACCAATTTGGGCACGTCATATTCAGAGTAAGCCTCACAAAATTTAATCAAACATGTTTTGAATACTTCCCACGGTTTGTCCGTAACGAGCCAACAAACCTGATGCCGATGCCGCCGAACAGCAAGTGATGCTGTAACCCAGTTATGACTTTGCACACCAACACAAAACTTGGTAGACATCTTTAGGACTATGAGCTGAAGCTATGCAACAAACTTTGTCACAGCACCACCTATTGGTCAAAAGTTTCAATAACATGCTACAAATGCTACTCCTCCTCCAAATTTAGTCGATATTGTCAGATAACTTACGTTATCTTGAGACCCGTCTAAACTTGCAGAAAGTGGGGGGAAAAGGCCCAGACCGATGAGGAAAAAAAAAAAAGATGATGTTTTTAAATTGCAAGAAGAAAAACTAAATTTAGGTCAGAGCAGTAGCAACAGGTCAACGTAGCGAACACCACAGGTCACAGCAGTAGCGGCAGCTGCAGCAGCAATGCCACCCTCCTGCCTACTTGTTCATCTACAGTCAGAGAATTCCACCACTGTCCATGGTCAAAACATATACATCATGAGTGAAACTACAAATCACTCTTGAATCCCTTTGGATAAAGTTATGGCTCTGCATTCCTGGGATTGCTTAGGCAGCAATTGTAGCGTATCTATGTATGTGCGGCTCACGGAGTCCGGGTGCTTGGCCCCCGAAAATGCTGCTTGCAGCTTTAATCATTATATCGATATTCTTTTTGCACAACCGGTTACATCTTCCACACTAGAACAGTGTACTGGTAGGTGCAACACCATCTCTTACTAAGCCTATTGTTCTGTTTTAGTAGTTACCCTCGTGTTGTTTGCACTTTATGTAGATATGTGTAGGTCTTATTTAGCGCCGTGTAGTCTCATCTAGTTCTGCGTTTCATGTAGCACCATGGTCCTGGAGGAACATTTCTTTGTTTCATGCTTTTTCCATGTTTGTGTACTGTACTAGCTGTATATAGCTGAAATGACAATAAAGCCACGTGACTTGGCAAGCATCTCAGCATAGCTACAATCATAGCAGCTCCGGATTATAGCCACCATCCAGATTACTAGATAGTCAAAATTATTAGATAAAAAAAAATCAAGGACAATATCATCCATCCAACCCAAAGCCAATCCCGGTAACAACAGCCACAGCTAGGATATTTAGCATAGCCAGTCTGCAGACTTGCCTTTTGTTTTTGGACAGTGCATGAAACCAGGTGAAAGTCACACAAACATGCCCATGGCAACCAAAGGATCAAACCCCGGAACCTAGAGCTGTGAGGCAGCATCGCTACTCACACTGTGCCGCACCAGGACATCATCAATCACATTATCAGTCACTGAAACACTGTTTTTAAACGTCACATAGCAACAGTCATGCTTTTTCCAACATGCTGAATAAAACGAGTTACTCAGTACATCGTTGGGTTCATATATCCTCCCAGATGAGTCAGTAATGTGTTTGAAAAGTGCCCTGCTGTTCATGTTCCCAAACATAAGATACCTTTGATCTTACTTTGGTGTTTCTTAATCAAACAACCCTTTCAAATCCACTATCAGTTTACATGAGGTCAATGCAAAGCGTTTAATGTGTAACGAAACCACAAGAACGCAGGACACAAAAGCATGATGCAAATTACATAGTATTTTGTATTTCAAACGCATGTTTAAATGCATATCGGTCACAGTGCACCATCACCAGGTTCTACAAGACTAGCATCGCCCCTCCCAGAGTCAGAAGTACAACAGTCATCTTTAATAACTGATCACCTTTCCTGTTCTTCCTAAACTGAGTCCCATTTCTCATAACATTGTTCTTTTGGAGGTTGATGACTGCTAGTCTGTAACGGAGTCTTCCTAGTATCCAGCAGTTCCTTGTTATTAGGAATCATTACAGACCAGGTGAGAAGGTTTCAGGAACAGATGGCTCTACAACCATGGTATTTAGCACCAACACTGCATCATAGGTCATTCATGACTTGGTGGAAGGTCTCAGCATGTGTGTACACATAAAAGAACGCTCTCAGAGTAACATACATGACTGGCATTCTTGTTCTTGCAGTCATGCTATGAAGCGCTGAGACATGTGAACTGCACTGAAAAAATAGGGGGGAAAAAACGGGTTCATACAGTATTACACAATTAAAACATATGAACTAAACAAGTGCCAAAAGGCCAGTACAGTGTTTGTGCACACACACACACGCACTTGCACATGTGAGCCATTAACAGCCATTTGTTCAACTGAGGTGACATTTCACTGCTGTACTGCAATGCAACGTGGTCAGGAATAATAAAGTACTGGAAGCTCAACAATATTTTAATTACTGAGGCGACAAACATGCAGTCGAGCGTCTCTGCCGTTAGTGTTGTCATGTTCCTTGGGAGTGGTGTAGAACATAATCAATTGCCACAGAGGCCCATTTATTGCTGCTATTCTCGCAGTCATTATGACAGACGCACACACACACACACACACACACACACACACACACACACACACACAAATATCAAGTCTCCTCCACATGTCCTGATGTCCTCCTGTGACGTAATTCATTCATCTAGCAGAGCTGTCTCTCTGGTCTTTATGTCCAGAGCTGTGTATCCCAAACAATCTCACAATCAACGCAGGATTACAGCTGATCCATTTTACAGGCTTTGGAAATGCAGGTTCTGTCTCAAACGGTGCCCTAACATCTAAAGCCCTCCTCCAAGTCCACACTCTGGAGACAACATTAAGTCCTGAAGAGCACAGGTTACTCTTTAATAGGTTTTACACGTCTATCTTACATAAACGTTGTAAACCTAACCTTGCTTTAGTGACCGTAATCATGAAAGACACTTTATGGCTTAATTTGAACAGAATTTTATAGCTTATATGAATAGAATTCAACCCCATGATTAGCGTCATTGACGTCACGTGCATTTTTTGTGTTCAAGTCCATTATCCTGTCTAATAATTTAAGAAATACATGACATATGGTATATCATATGAATCTACAATTTCCTCCGTATGTGAAGTCCACTAAAAACAAATTCTAATTTTAGTCAGTCATTTTTGCCTCCTCTAGTCTAATAATGCAAGGCTGATCATATATGTACTTAAGAGTAATCTATTAGAAGGCTAATTTTTGAAAATCCTTTTCAAAATTAAATAGTTGGGCATGAGTTTATGTTTGAAACCTTAAAAAGGAGTCATATCATGATTTTTAAGCTCATAGTCTCCCCCAAAGGGATTTATTCTATCAAACAGAGAACACTGCTCCAGACCTGCCCAAAACACGTCGTTCGAAGTCCAGATATTAATTCCGCTAACATCTATGTCACAGCATGCACTATTAGCATAATCCCACCCACAGGCAGGTGTGAAGAAAGGCTTCGGTGAACTCAGACTCCATGTCGTGGAGATGCTATGCATTTTGGTGTGAAAGCAAAACCCCTTTGTTTGGCCTTCCGAAACGAAGTTTAGTTTATTTTTACCGCAGTTCCTGCGCAGTATGTCCCGAACGTTTGCTTGTGCACAGCATATTTGACAGAGAATAGCTTCCTGAACCTGGCGACGCAGACTACACACAACGGTTACTGCTGAAAAATGGGCAGATTCCCACTTTGCTCAGACAATCTTGTGCTTCTGAATCAGAAGCTGTAAGTGTGTTTGATTATTTTCTGAAGTATCTGCTATTGACTGTTCAAATGCAGAGTTTTGTGTTGTGGCTCAGTTGTACTCCTCTGCTAACGTGGCCAAGTTGCTACAAATGTTTGTTTGTCTGACCGAGATGTTGATTGTAGCTGCTGTTGTGATTGTATCTTGAAACGGTTTATATCACTCGAAACACAAGAATGTTAGCTTTCCAAAGATGCATCGCATGAGTACCTGTGTACACACAGAAGCTTTGTAGATCGCATAGTTTTGCGCTTAACAACGCGCCGGCCTGCCGGTGGGGCATTGGATTTAAAATCGTATCTGAAAGGTAAGAGAGTTACAAAATAAAAACGTACCGCTGAGAAACGTCCTGTTCTGAATCGGACTCGGACTCGGACCGAGACAGTAAAACCGACGACATGTTGCTTAGGAACTTAGAATTGCTTTAGGAGCCTTGGAGGCTGAGCATTACATTTCTGACACACGTTTGAGGTTTTTGGCCAATCACAACGCAACAGGTTATTTGGCCAATCAGAGCACTCTGGACTTTTCGAAGGGAGGGGCTCTGGAAGAAACCGGAACATTTCAGGCAACCTGGGAATAGAGGTACTACAATAATATACAGTATGTGACAAATAATGTGTTTTTTTTAACATTAAAGTGTGTTAACCTATTCGCTTACACCCAATAAACACATAATCAATGTTTAAAACCACATCACATGGCCCCTTTAAGATTTTATAAATGTTACACTGAACAATCAAATTATTATAACTGCATTGGAAAGAAATTTCGCCACAAATACAGACTTCCACGAACGACTTTTAAAAAAAGATTATTATTGTGTCATGCTTTTAAGAAAAAAGTGGGCCTCAAGTGATCTTAATGACGCAAAGACAAGGTATTCATTTCACAAAAATTGGAGCGAGAAAAAACTCCAAGAAAACCCTTCAAATGTGTTCTCTGATTATTGCGTTTTATTCTGCCAAACTTGCAAGCTACTTTGGATAAAAAGCATTTGCTAAAGGAATAAGTGTAAATGTGAGGAGTTTCGTCTCCGCTTGCATTCGCCCATTCAAAGTGAATGAATGCACATTCAGCTCCATGGTGTATTTCACTCGTTTTCACTTCAGGACATTTTGTCTGCACAGGCGTTCGTTTAAGCTCTTCGTTTAAGCTCTTCGGTCTCTCCACTGTTTATCCAAGGTGCTCTTGTATGGCATGACCTTTCCATGCATTGCAGCTTTTTGGCAGAACACATCTCTTTTTAACACGTATTGACGACACTACAGCTCTGTCCTTGAGCCTCCTACAGCACACAGGAGCGATCAGATAAGGGGGTGTGGAGGAAAGGAAACGGGGGAAGGAGACAGGAAGGAAGGAGTTCGCCAGGCTCATATTGCTCTAGTTTAAACCCTTGATGTGATCGCAGGGCTGGGGGGGGGGGGGGGGGGGGGGGGGGGGGCGAAAAATGGTATTGCACACACAATTGTGCTAAAAGCTTGGATTTGAGGCTGAGCTGGATTATGTTGTAGCCGGTATAATACATAAGCTTGAACAGGAAAAAGTGATTTACTCTACAAAAGGCACTGAACCTGAACTGGTCTGATGAGTGTCCTCTGGGATCATCAGGATAACGCCGAGACAATGCAGGTTGTTCACACAGATGGGGAGTGTATGCCACACACACACACACACACACACACACACACACACACACTAGTCATACACAGAGATATATTAATACAAAGGGATCGGCAAATGAAATACGGGCACGGAGCCAATATTCGCAAGTCCGAGCGTGGTGAAGGTGAGGAGAGATGGAAAGAGTTCAAACCGGGATAACAAAAGAGCAGGAAGGAACATAAAGCCACAAGACAAACCATTTTAAATAAAGGCGCAAAACATAAATCAGATACGTTTTGGAACTGATTCCCTTTGCATTAGTACAAAAAAAGCTTTGAAAACGTTCCTTGATGCCTTGTTTCACCATCTACCTATTTATTCAGATGACAACCTATCAGGTTGCTTTGCACGTCTTTCCAAAGACACACTCTGTGTGTGTGTGTGTGTGTGTGTGTGTGTGTGTGTGTATTTATTTATTTATATTTGATTAATCGAATTTTTTTAAAGTCAAATTTTCAGTACCATTTACTTAGGCTTTTTTTTTTTTTATGGATGCACAAAAAGCACTGATAACTAAACTACAGTCCTAAATGAATAATAAAATCTCACTTTCACTGCACCTTACGGTTTCTGTTACGTACTATGCGCTGCGAGTGAGGAGCAACACGACCTCGTTACTCATAGATCACCTACAGACCGCTCCCGTTATAATAAACGCATATAATGACAAACTGGAATTAAACTAAACCTTTTAAGCATCTCGGACCAGTTTCCCCAACCCCTTGCACGCAGTGGGGCACTTTGGATATAAATATACGATTGTGCTTGTGCATCATAAACATATGAATTTATATATGTCGATGTTGCAGGTTACAGTCTATTTCACAGCATTTAATATAAAATGCTCCCCTTACCGCTCTCTGGTGTGGGTTTGTGTGTGTGTGTGTGTGTGTGTGTGTGTGTGTGTGTGTGTGTGAGAGAGAGAGAGAGATTGGATAACAGACAGTTCAGGGACACAAGAGAGGCATGTGTCCGCCACAGCAGACACACTAAAGCTCAAAAAATATATAAATAAATAAATCACTGTCTAGGGTACAACTTGTTCTGCCAGTATTTTAGTGTGTAGGTGGGGGGGGAAAAGCCATTGAAATTTAACTACTAAGGTGACAATGGCATACACCGTTAGTCTGAAAGAGCTCAGCACTTCAAATTGTTTGACTTTGCTTCAGGTCAGAACAGTTCAGAAAAGCTGTGTGTACTATTGTTCCCCCCAAAAAAGACTTGAGGATCCTCAAAAGCAGTAAACCATGTAGAGAGAAACAGGATTAACTGTGTGTGTAATTCAAGCGTTGCATTTGAAGATAAAAAGGCACAAAATAAGATTAACACTGCCACAAAGACGAGAGGTACACACATAGTTGATCGTTTCCCAGGTATATAATGTCAGATTTAACCTGATGCTGTTTGAATACTGTTGATAAGGACGAAAATATGACTCAAGTTATATGAGAAGGTGTGCTGTTATGAGAAAATAAATCAAGGTTGGGTTTGGCGTGACTGAGCCAGACACGAAGCAAAATGACCCTCCTGTCAACACCCTGAAGCTGAGTATTGTCCAGTAACAGCATGTCCCAAAGGTTTTTATTCTTCTTATAATAATCACAAGGCACACTTTCTATGCATTTACAGTTGTATTTAATGCTGCGGAACGTCAAAAGAACAAGTTAGTTCTTGTTATCACTAACGTCATAGCACCTAGAAACAAACAGCCATTTCCTCGATTGCCTCTCTGTTTTTCTCTCCCTTTACAAGTTCCAAAAAAAAAACAAAAAACAACCAAACAGTCCGTACAGGATTTCACAGAGCTTTTTTTTTTGTGATTGTTCCAGCCAAAAATGCTCGATTTCGCTGCGGCTTTTTGCAATATTTGCGATGCAACTTGATCATCGCAGTGATGATTGTTGGTAAATGAGACCTTTTAGCTGGACTCGTGTTCGATGCACGTGAATCGAAGAGGGCTTTGGCTGAATGCACGTTGTGATGACGTCACATGACGCGTCTTGGCCCAAATCTGCGGTAATTTAGAAAAATTGCAGGCTCCTCCAAATATCGCAGTTTGCTTGATTTTGCGCTCATTTCTACAATCGCAAAGTCCTGGAGGAACTGAAAAAAAAAATCCAACTTGTCGTCTTACTGAGAAACAATAATCCAGCCTGAAAATTTTCCAATTTTCTTGTGTTTTAAAACAAAAACAATAAAAACACAACAACCACTGACACTGGAGACTTTCAAAAATAGTAAATGCATGCCTCATCGGAACACTAGAACACTTCACCATATCAACAATTACACATGTTGAGCATTCGTTACACAAGTCCGTAGATAAGTTGTTGCTATAGAAACAAGAATATATTTGAATAAGTGCGTTAATAAAAGGCGGCAATTTAAATATCAGCTGAAACTAGTGTCAGAGCTGCTGCTATACAAAATGAATCACACTTTCTGACCAATCAGCATCAACAAGTCAACGGCACTGTGGTGTAATATAATGTACTGGTGGAAGTCATTAAGTTGGAAGTCGTTCAACACAGAAACTCGTTTAGAAACCAGTTCAAATGCACATTTAGAATTTTAGGAAGTGTTTCAAATATTTGCATGAAACTAATGCTACAGTGCTGTGAAAGTATTTGCCCCATCCTGATTTTCTTCCGTTTTTGTGTACATCTCTTATACTAAATAGTTTTAGATCTTCAAACAAAATACAAAATAAAACAAAGGCAACCTGAGTAAATGGGTACAGTTTTTATTATTTTATTTTTTACCGAAGCAAAAAAAAGTTATCCAACACCCATCACCAATGTGAAAAGCTAATTGCTCCCTTAAACTTAAAATCTGATTGTGCCAAATTTAGCAGCAATAACTGTAAAACTAGAACTTACTCCTAGGCACTGGATCATTGTCTTGCTGCATAATCCAGTTCTGACCGGACATTCTCCTTTAGGGTTTTCTGGTAGAGAGCAGAATTCATGTTTCCCTCATTTATTGCCAGTTGCCCAGGCCCTGAAGCAGCAAAGCATCCCCACACCATCACACTTCCACCACCATGCTTGACCATAGGTATGATGTTCTTTTTGTGGAATTCTGGGTTTGGTTTACACCAGACGTAACAGGACCTCCGTCATCCAAACAGATCCACTTTCGACTCATCAATCCACAGAACATTCTCCCAATAGGTTTGAGGATCATCGAGGTGTGTTTTGGCAAAATTCAGACGAGCCTTAAATGTTCTTCTGGGTTAGCGGTGGATTTCGCCTCGCCACTCTTCCATGGATGCCATTTTTGCCCAGTGTCTTTCTGATAGTGGAGTCATGAACAGTGACCTTTATTGATGCAAGAGAGGCCTGTAGGTCTTTGATGGTGTCCTTGTCTCTTCCTGACTTGCTGGATGAGTAGTTGCTGTGCTCGTGGAGGAACGTCAGCCACTTCTGGGAAGGTTCACTACTGAGTTTTTCCATTTGGAGATAACGGCTCTCACTGTGGTTCTTTGGAGTCCCAGAGCCTTTGAAATAGCTTTGTAACCCTTTCCAGACTCATGCACGTCAATCACCTTCTTCCTCATAATTTCTGGAATTTCGTTCAATTTTGGCGTAGTATATTACTGGGTAAGACATTTTAACCAACTTCATGCTGTTGAAAAAGTTCTATTTAAGTGTTGATTTGATTGAACAGGGTTTGCAGTAATCAGGCCTGGTTGTGTCTAGTACAGCTGAACCCGATTATGAATGCAGTTTCATAGATTTGGGGAATTAGTAACTACATGGGGAAATACATTTTCACACAAGCACAGTTGGTACTGGATAACTTTTTTTGCTTCAATAAATAACATTATCCTTAAAATTTCGGAAACAATTTAGTATGAGATGTAGACAAAAACGGAAGAAAATCAGCAAAACACTGTATTTCACAAAAAACATGCAAATGACGATCTTAACGTAAAAAAAAAGGCCTGTTACTTTGCACCGTGCATGTGTTTCGCTGAAGGGTGGTAATAAAATGCCCCAATTCCCTGTGGGCTCATAAAACAGCCTCTCACTGACTCTGAAGCAATCGCTCGAGCAAACAAGGGAAATGCACTTCATGAACAGGAAGTCCACTTCAAAGTTACCTCAGGAAATCTTTGGGTCAATAAGAGGTAGGTCAAGCGAAAGAAGCATTAATCACTTTGGAAACAAATGATCGATCGGCTAAACCTTTTAGGGAGACACAGATTGCGCTTAGGTATGGACTGAAGTATGGGCTCGTATTAAATCCAAGCCGTGTACAAAAAAGGCCTCCGTGTTCATCATACCATACGTTATTATATATTGTCATGTCATGTACTACTCTTAAAAGTAAATAAGGATCGAGATTCAGTGAGTTTAAAAAAAAAAAAAAAAAAAAAAAAGTGAAACGGGGCTCTATGTATCAGAAAAACCATTCGCCCAGAGATTCATCCAGAGGTCGCGAGTTCAAATCCCGACGTTGCCACAGCCATCCGTGGCTGGGAGCCCGAGAGAGCAAAAACGGCCATGCTCTCAGGAAGAGAGGGGTGGCATACTCTCTCCCCCATATCAATCACAGCGACACTAGCCCATCATGGGCAGCTCGTGCATGCGAAAGTGGGAGGGTAACACTTTCCTCCGAGGGTTATGCCACCCCCCTGACGTTGCATGAGCAGCAGTTCGAAAAGATGCAGTCGGCTGGCTTCGCGTGCCTTGGAGGAACCATGTGATAGCCTAGTTGGTAGTTGTGTGATAGTGTGATAGTGTGATGGGTGGGAACTAGCATTTAAATAAATAAATAAATAAATAAATAAATAAATGACAAAATGCCTAACTATTTTTAAGCTGAACAGTGAGACAATCCTGTCACACATAAAGGAGAAAGTCATCCTGTTCTAATACAGAAAAGTGCACTGTTTTTTTTTTCTTCAAATGTAATTCAGCAGAGGGATTAGGATCATTTAGGGAGAACAAGCTAAAAGCTGCTACCTGCTCCAAGAGTTAATGTACAGCCCTGTCAACAAACTCAGTACCCCCGAGGCCACTGACAGGCAGTTAAGGAGACAGGAACATTAATTACTTTTCATTTCCTGGTTAAAAGGTAACAGGTGTGTTTCTCAGGCCGCCTCTGCAGTTCTGGCCTCGTCCCAAATGCCGCACATGTGGCCTCACGGTTCTCATTTGCGTTTGTCCACTAAGTACACAAAAGGTGTAGTGTGTCACATTTCTAATTTTAGACTTCAAAACACACCTCATGAGTACCCTTTATGTGGACTTAGGTGAAGCCAGCATTGAAGCAGACACTGTTTATTTATTTATTTATTTTAAGGGCCCATTACAAAAGAAAGATATTCAAATGAAATTAAGAGTCCTAAAGAGTCTTTCTAACTTGTCATTCAGCAGCCTTAGAATATAAACGCTTAGGCAGCAGCACCTCATGACCACAGATTTTGGTGAGGCAGGCCAACATTAATAATGACATTACAGCCTAAAACTAAATTAAGTCAAGAGGATATCACACTCGATGTATGCTTTAGGCTACAATCTATTGAATTTTAAAGTAATCCCTCAATAGAAACATACAACCGTGCAGTATACAGTCTAGAAGCTTGACTCGAGTGACTTTAAACCTTTGTTTAATTATGTTTGATTAAAGATTGTTTCTGAGGGTTTCTGCAAAGATTTAAAGCGCAACTATATCTCAAAAACCACACGTGAACCTAGCTCAAAAAATCTGGGAAATGGAAAATCCTTTTCCACAGCCTCGGACATTATCCAATAAATGATCCCCCTTTCCGTCTCCCAATTTTTGCAATATTTTTCACGACAGAAATAGTTCTGAACATCGTACTATCTGCACTTACACTTTGATGTTCGGAGTTATTTATTAATTACATACAATTCATATCACTTTAAAGCACGATTTTATAGAGTATTTTTAAACCAGCCCAATCTGGCGACTTGTAATTCCCTACCTACAACCAAAAACGTCCCCACAGCTTGAAATTTCAACTGAACAGCTTGGGGTGGCCTTCTCAACTATCAGTTCCTCCCCCATTTACAGAGTGACATCAAATCAACATGGCCACACACACACACACACACACACACACACAGAACAGTATAACGTCCTCCTTCTCTACTGTTAAATTAGTTTATAGCAGTATTGGTTTTAGATTGGTTAATCTATAACTTTGACCATAGTAATAGCTGTTCTGGGGAAGGTAATAATCACCTTTAAAGTTATCACTAACATTAGCCGGCCAACTTGTCGCTAAGCTACTCGTTATTGTCTGCTGGATAGCTTGTTGCTAATATTTCTCGCTACAGAACATGTCAGAAGGGCCAAGGTGGGAAATGATGTTATTACAACTCACACATTAGGCCACCACCAAGGCTTAATGAAAGCAGCATAACACACTGTCACACTGCAGTATAACATAGCGAGCATGAGGCAGTGCAAATCTTGCCCCTATGGATCTCTGGATTATGGACTTCACGTAATAGGAAATAAATAATAACTTTTACTGGTCGTCACCTTGCAGCCATCATCTTCGATTCTTGTATAATAATCAGCATAATCGTTTGAGTGCAATTTTGTGACTCTCCAGCACCATTACTGAAGGGCGAGCCACTGTGACCACAACTAGAATAAAATGAAGTCTTTAAGACTGTCCCAAATGCTCACTTTCATAACTTTGTGCCTCACTCGTACCACAGATGTTTGGACTCGGAAAGGGCGAACCATTTGGGATGGTCCCGCTGTGTCTGCCTGCATGTGCCAGTCAGTTTATAAGAGATCCGTGCAGTGGCACCTTCTCAAACAGACCACAAAACTCTGTTTTACTGGCAGAGGCTCAGACAGGCTCGAGGGGGGAGTCTGTAATCTGGCACACCTGACAGAGTCTGGCATTCATCTCTATAAAACACAGGATAAACACCCAGGACTCCTGCTCTGTGTCCACACAGAATGAAATCATCCATCCTGGTCAATCCATTACTGCACAGGAGCACTTCAGGACAGTAAAATGACTCATTCCTGGGCAACACTACAAAATGTATTTAAAAAATAAAAAAATTTTTAAAAACCCAACCCAGATACGATCACAAATTTCTAAATATTTTGTCCTGGAATGTTCGGTCATCCAGCCATTAGCGCCAAATGTGGCTGTAATAAAACTAACGACGTGACATAAAACATTTGGTCTGAAAGGCCAAAGAAGACAGCTTGACAAAAAGTAGTCGCAATATTTTATTCCTGAAACATTTAAAGACCGCTTGCCATTCCTATGTAACCTTCAGACCATCTGTGAAATCATGACACCAGTGCAAACCTAATTCGAGAGGTCATTTCTCTGTATGAAATAGTTTAGCTACATAAGAAAAGAATGAAACAATTTGAATGTATTAAAATGCAATATTCAACCAGGACACATGTTCACTAACCTGTTTTAATAGACATTATATGGCCAGATGTTTGTGGACACTTGATCACTGCCAGAGGTGGTTCTTCCACAAACTATTGCTACAAAGTTGGAAGCACACAATTGTATAGAATGTGTTTGTATACTGTACTATTAGGATTTTCCTGCACTGGAACTAAGAGACCTAAACCTGTTCCAGCATGACCATGCCCCTGTGCACAATGCGAGCTCCATGAAGACATGGTTTGCCGAAGTTGATGTGAAAGAACTCAAGTGTCCCCACAGCCACGCTCCAAAACCTAGTGGAAAGCCTTCCCAGAAGAGTGGAGGTCATTATAACAGCAAAAGGAGATGGGATGTTCAGCAAGCACATATGAGTGTAAGGGTCAGGGTGCAAAAACTTTTAGCCATACAGTGCATTCAAAGCACAGCTCAAACACAATGAGCAGCAGTATAATGAGGAAAAGGCTATTTTTTGTCCACATCGTACAGAATTATTTCTGCTATTTTTGCGAAAGCACCATATATAAAGAAAGCCTGTAGTATACCCTGTAACGAAAATGTTAGTTTTTTTTAATCGAACGTGCTGACTGTACTGCATGCACTGCAGATGATACTGTAAACAAAAATCTACCTCTCCTGTCCAGGAATGGGACTTCAAACAAACGGCTGTCTCATGCGCCAGGTTGATCAAAATAAGGCAATAATCAGTCACGTTAAAAAAGATAAAGTGAATCCCATGCTAATGAAAACACTCGTGTTCTTGGAGTTGACCATCACACAGACGCACAAACCTAACTAAACTCTCACCCCTCTTATTCTTCCTTAATGTGAGAACACTGGTCTGAATCCCAGCGCAGTCTAGCTCGTAATGCAGAAGCCCAGACGACACAGGACAAGCAGGTGAACAGTAAATACGTCACATCAACATGCAGAGAAGGCCTGGCAAAGACATGTGACTGAAAAATCTCTGTCTGTCTGTCTCTCTCTCGCCATCTCCCTCTGTCTGCCTATGCCTCCCTCTCCGTCTGTCCATGTCTCTCTCTCTCCCCCCCTTCTCCCTCGCTCTCTGTCCGCCTAAGTCTCCCTCGCTCTCTGTCCGCCTATGTCTCCCTCGCTCTGTCTGCCTATGTCTCCCGCTCTCTGTCTATGTCTCCCTCTCGCTCGCTCTCTCTGCCTATGTCTCCCTCGCTCTCTGTCTGCCTATGTCGCCCTCTCTCTCTCTCTCTCTGCCCATGTCTCCCTCCCTCTCTCTCTCTCTCTGCCCATGTCTCCCTCTCGCTCTGTCTGTCTGCCTATGTCTCCCTCTCGCTCTCTCTCTTTGCCTATGTCTCCCTCGCTCCCTCTCTGTCTGCCCATGTCTCCCTCGCTCCCTCTGTCTATGTCTCCCTCTCTCTCTGTCTGCCTATGTCTCCCTCGCTCTCTCTCTGTCTGCCTATGTCTCCCTCGCTCTCTCTCTGTCTGCCTATGTCTCCCTCGCTCTCTCTCTGTCTGCCTATGTCTCCCTCGCTCTCTCTCTGTCTGCCTATGTCTCCCTCGCTCTCTCTCTGTCTGCCTATGTCTCCCTCGCTCTCTCTCTGTCTGCCTATGTCTCCCTCGCGCTCTCTCTGTCTGCCTATGTCTCCCTCGCGCTCTCTCTGTCTGCCTATGTCTCCCTCGCTCCCTCTCTGTCTGCCTATGTCTCCCTCGCTCTCTCTCTGTCTGCCTATGTCTCCCTCGCTCCCTCTCTGTCTGCCTATGTCTCCCTCGCTCTCTGTCTGTTTGTCTATGTCTCCCTCTCTCTCTGCCTATGTCTCCCTCCCTCTCTCTCTGCCTAGGTCTCCCTCGCTCTGTCTGCCTATGTCTCCCTCGCTCTGTCTGTCTATCTCTCTCTCTCTCTCTCTCTCTCTCTCTCTCTCTCTCTCTCTCTCTCAAATCACAGTGTTTCCAAAGCCAATGTGTCACTGTGGTTTCACTTGAGCTTCAAAATGTGGACATTCTGATTATGTAAATGATAATCACAGACATGCACTCAGTGTTCGTCTAACACACCCACTTTCCTTCTATTCTCTCCCCATTTTCCAGCTCCATCTCTGAGTCAGGCCTCTTCACTGAGCCATGAGGCTTTCTGTTCCAAATCTATTCATCCAAACTGAGCATTTAATGCCCTCTACGGGACACTCCATGATGACCGTAAGCCTTGACTATGGAAACTGCATGATTTGCACTCATAACAGGGAGGTCATGAACCCATGAGGAGGTTCATTCCATCAACGGATGGAAAATAAAGACCCGATTAACACTGAAAACACATTTCTTGCTTTGTGTGGTGATGTTTCAGGATTTTTTCCCTGAAAGTGTCAGATAATGCTGACTCTCCTAAGAATACGGGTCAAAGCGAGGTAATACAACTGAATTAGAGGACATCTCATGTTACCCAGATGAGTATGGTTTCCCTTTTGAGTCTGCTTCCTCTCAAGGTTTCCTCCTCATATCGTCTCAGGGAGTTTTTCCTCACCAATGTCGCCTCGAGCTTGCTCATCAGGGATAAATTCACACTTTTAAAATCATTATGAATTCATATACTTCTGTAAAACTGCTTTGGGACAAACATCCATTGTTAAAGGTGCTATAAAAAATCAAAGTGAATTGAATGCAAGATGAGCCAAAACGTGCGTACTGGGAAAACAAGACCAGCAAATGAGTAGTTAAAATGAACTTTTGCGTAATCAGTCTTAGAAGTGCTTGTTGCGACATACTGATGATCAATGCAGCTCATCAATGCTCCAGCAGCTTGAGAATCTCTGACCTAGCCGCAGACGAATGCGCACACATACACACACATGCACACGTTTCCGATAACATTCTCCAAGCCAGACATTAGGGAAGACATGACTCAACACCCTTTTTAATGGCCAACACTGATGACCAAATCACAGAACCGACACTGAACACAGTCAAATAATGGCTTTTTGGTTGTAATCATTAATCATAAGAATACTACCCATGGCTCTATAGCTCTATGTTCGAGTGCATCCCTGGGGGAAACATTTGCTGGAGAAATTAATCATGAGAAACTCTGAATGGAAATTACATGTTTGATTTGCCCAAACACGCCATATTCAATATTTGTACATGGATGGCAATTTCCAAAGAACCCCATGATACCAACCATGATGGTGCTATTCTTCAACGTCTCAACTTATTTATATTCTATATTGATATAATCTATACACCGATCAGACCAAGTAAATAAGATTACCTCATTACAATGACGTCCGTCATATATTAGGCAGCAAGTGAAGAGTCAGGTCTCGAAGTTGATGTGTTGGAAGCAGGAAAAATGGGCAAGTGTAAGGATCTGAGTGACTTTGACAAGAGCCAAATTGGGATGGCTAGACGACTGGGACAGGGCACCTCCAAAACACCAGGTCTTGTGGGGTGTTCCCTGTATGCAGTGGTTAGTACCTACCAAAAGTGGTCCAAGGAAGCACAACCAGTGAACCGGTGAGAGGGTCATGGGCGTCCAAGGGTCATTGATGTGCGTGGGGAACGAAGGCTAGCCAGTCTGGTCCAATCCCACAGAAGAGCTACTGTAGCACTAACTGCTGAAAAAGTTAATGCTGGCTATGATAGAAAGGTGTCAGAACACACATTGCTTGCTGCGTAACCAGCGACATATCGGAGTGCCCGTGTTGTCCCCTGAAAGCGCCTACAATAGGCACGTGAGCATCAGAACTGGAATATGGAGCAATGGAAGAATGGGCTTATTAATCACGATTTCTTTGGAACCATGGGGGCAGCCGGGTGCATATGTGTGGGTTACCTGGGTAAAAGATGGTACCAGGATTCACTATGGGAAGAAGGTAAGCCAGTGGAGGAAGTGTGATGCTCTGGGCAATGTTCTGCTGGGAAACATTGGTCCTGGCATTCATGTGGATGTTACTTTGACACGTACCACCTACCTAAACGTTGTTGCAGAACATAGCCAAGGTGTGGATAATGCAGGATAATGTGCCCTGCCACTCTGCAAAAATATGTTCAGGAACGGTTTGAGGAACATGACAGAGAGTTCAAGGTGACTCCAAATTTCCCCGATCTCAATCTGATCGAGCATCTGTAGGATGTGCTGGACAAGCAAGTCTGATCCATGGACGCCCCACCTCGCAACTTACAGGACTTAAAGGATCTACTGATAACGTCTTGGTGCCAGATACCACAGCACACCTTCAGAGGTCTTATGGAGTCCATGCCTCGACGGGTCAGAGCTGTTCTGGGGGCACAAGTGGGACGTACACAATATTAAATGTTAAGGCTGATCTGTGTATTTCTGTAGAATGAATTTCTTTTTTTTTTCTCAAATCATCATATACAGTGGGGGAACTAAGTATTGGACACGTCAACATTTTTTTCAGTAAATATATTTCCAATGAGGCTATTCACATGAAATTTTCACCAGACATCAGTATTAACTCAAGAAATCCGGAAATATAAAGAATTCACAACATTAAAGTCCACAAATAAAGCTGTGTGTAATAAAGTGGAATGACACAGGAAAAAGTATTCAACACGCTAACTTTCCCACCCTACTAAAACCTCTTAATCTGTAATTAAAGTCACATGCTGAGAATGGTCTCCTCTGACGAGTGGATACAAAAAGCCCCCGAAGACCAAGACATCGTAACGCTTGAAAAGCTTGTGATGGAGGAGTGGAAGGAGCCATTCATCCTGACATCCCACCCCAACACTCTTTTAAACCAGCAGTAAACATTAGTGTCAGTGGTGTGACAAATGACCCATGCCATCCATCACAGAGCAGGACCACCAGCAAGCAGTGGCACATAAGGAGAGGTGAATGGCAATAAAGAAGGAATGAATGTCAGAGTGACACGCCTGCAGATGGTAAAAAAAAAAAAAAAGAGCAAAGAGCTTTAAACCACCGGCAGAGCAGTGAGTCAGAGGATGACAGTGCCCCGCTCCCACTGGACTTCCCATGGAGCAGGCCAGCTGAGGGGCACATCACCAGGACACAAAGAGCGCTGGGCCTGGCACACACACACAGCCTCTCCACACAGCCTGGGTGGGCGCAAGTCACGATCACTTAAAACCCACCGAATGCATGAGTGGGTCAATGCCGAGATGAGTACCGTGCAGTAAAACAAGCTCAGGCAGAAGGACTGGGAGTGACCCGTCTGCCAAACGAAGCCTTGCTATGTGAAAAATAAGGTTTAATATTGCCTTGTCAAAACATGCACACCAAGACAAATCCAAGCAAGGCCCATCAGTGCTGAGAAGGCACATTTGATAATCCATTGGATGAAGCAATAAAAGTGTAACATGTAGCAATGCTTTCACCACATTTTCACCTGAATCATCCATATGCAGACATACCCTAAAACCACCCAGAAGTGAAGAACAGAGAAGTTGCTCAGGTCATATAGAGCTAATAAAAAAAAAAATGTAAATAATAACAATAATAATAATAATAATAATAATAATAATTCATGACTACAATACTGCAGTACTGTTGAAGTTGTGAGCACTGTGCATTCATTTCCCATGTCAAAACACGCACGAGAAGCTGGTTTTGGATTTTCAAAGGAAAGCCTAAGGGGAAACATCACATGTAGTTATTAAAATTAAAAGGTATACTTTCAAAAGCATACAATTTACATTCATAAATCAGTGTTCACTGAGAGATCTAAAAAGCAAAATAACGTGCTAATTTTGGAAACGTATAATACATTTGTTTTCGACGCCTATATGTGTGACAGTTTACTGTACATGTGTGGTCATTATGTTGCCACAGCAAAAAATTACGATGGCTAAAAATCATTTATTTTTTTAAACCCACAGAAAATCAATCCAGGGCCATTGAAATGAGTGTTAATGCATCAGCAATTCTGAGGAACACTTTGTATTCAGTATTGCTTTTATTAAATAAATAAATAAATAAATAAATAAATGAGGCACATTTAGCTTGTTTACCTGATTACATTCATACAGAGCTCTAGACACAAAAACATGAAATCACCTACAATCCAGCATTTCCATCTGTCACAGGCATAACAGGCATTACGAAAGGATCCAGATTTTGGGCTACCAATGAGAACATTTCCCCTATTAGCAGTGAATGAGGTTCAAAGTGCCTTTTTTCACCCAATTGCTTGCTCGGGAACATCCCTGCGCTTCACGAAAGCAAAACTTGCTTCACTAGTTACCACATTTATACCGCCTTGTTAACAATTACACGACGTGGACGCAAACTTTGGGAAACTGCTTTGACTATGAACTGATGCTATTCCTTCAACCGACAAGTCTGAAAGCAGTCAAACGGACCTCTGTTTTCTGTCAACAAGGCTCTATTGAATGAAAAATTATTAACAGAGGACATTTACAAAGCATGCATTGCAGTTAACATTTTCTATTTATTACCAATATATCTCAAGGCTTTACTCACACAGCTTTTCTCATGCCATATTTAGCTAGTTATGTATACGGTCCCCTTCGAAACTATTGGAAGGGCAAGGCCAATTCATTTGTTCACCAAAGACATTTGGGTTTGAGATCAAAAGATGGATACGAGAGGAGAGTTTAGGATTTCAGCTTTTATTTCCTGGTATTTACATCTAGGTGTGATAAACATGAAACAAAGTCTTGAAGTAAATGAAAGTAAATAACCCATAATATTTGGTTGTATATCCCTTAACTGTATCAAGCCTGAGACTCACGGACATCACTATCACCTCTTCAGGAGGTGAAATGCTTCTCAACTGGGTTAAGGTCTGGTGATTGACTTGGCCAGTATAAAACCTTCCACTTCCACCTTTTCCCCCTCCCTCCCCCCCTCCACTGATTAATCTGGATGCATTTCTCTGTAAACTGGCAGACAAACTGTTCCTGTAAACTTCTGAATTCATTCTGCTGCTACCATCATGAGCTGATCAATAAAGTTTAGTGAGCCTGTTCCAGAAGCAGCCATGCAAGCCCAAGACATGACACTACCGCCACCATGTTTCACAGATGAGCTTTAATGTTTTCCAGCTAAACATTGGATTTATTTGTTTGTTTGTTTTTTAAAATCCCCCAAATCGGTTTTAAAGGAAACACTAGTTTATGCTTTCACGTATACAATTCCAAAACATTCGGCACAACTGGGTTTGTTTAGGTTGTGACCGTTTAATCCATAAACTAAAATATTTAATAAAAGTGTTGTTTTTTTTTTAGTGGTCGAAAATTCTGACTGGTCATAAAGCCGCTATTAATGTTTACATTCAAATACATTAAAAAATAAATAAATAAATCCTGTGTATATACACATGCTGTGGTATAAGGGAAGAGGGCACTACTCGTTTTGAACTTCCCTCTGGACCATTAGGTAATACAACAAAAGTTGTCATGTGAGTGACCCTGACCTACTCGACACCTTCATTCATCATTGCGTGATGACGGGAGCGACATTCGGCTCTAGGATTAGGAATTCCAGTGCGACCACAGTAACCTGAGCCTCGAACCAGGCACGGTGGCGATGAGACAAAGGCGAAGAACCAGTTCACGTAAAAGTAGGAGGAACAGTCAGTCAAGCGTGTGTGTGTGTGTGTGTGTGTGTGTGTGTGTGTGTGTGTGTAAGGGAGCAAGAGCCAGTCTGCCCATCTGCCCGTCTTTCTGTGTGTGTGCAAACTAAGAGCAAAACAAAGAAGGTGTGTGTACGTGTGTGTTAGATCAACAAGATGTCATCAATTCAGGGTGACGGATACTGTGGGAGTGCCAAGGCTGCAGGTCTGAGCTTGTGTACACAGTGTCGCAATCACCATATCTCTCATTTTCTCATGCCTACACACACACACAAAAAGACAAACACATGAAACACAAGGACAGAGAAAGAGTTTACCCGTAGGAAAGCAGGAAGTGCTCTACTGATAGACGAACTCTCTTGCACATTGGCTGCATTCAGACTCAAACCCTGCGCTGTGACCTTCATTTTCACCGAGTTAGCCATTTCCAGTAGCAGTAAACAAATTATCAACGTAAAGCGGGTGTGATAAAGTTGAACCAAGATTAACGTTATGCAAATGAGAAGCGGAGAAATTTGGCAACTATCAATAGGATAGAGGAACGGTTGTACGTTTCCTTTCTCCCTTGACTGTGAAACATTCCCCCTCACAGTTCTTGATCTAGGTGATGACACTCGCTCTGCTGCTGCGAGCTTAACGTGTTCGATTCACCCAAAATAGAGCAGTGCCAAGGTTTTCAGCGCATCAAGCCCTTTAAGCCGGTAAAGTAGGAGACAGAAATAGTGCTGTTTTGAGGTCATAGCAGACAGTCATGCATTGCACAGATGCATTTTATTTTTTATTGGAAAGACACTCCGTGTTCACATGGGGAGGGGGTGTTTATATACTTTCAGTAGCTAGCTTTGTGGATTTTGCACTAGCATTGCTTGATCAGTGACACTATAACTGGCAGATAAAAATAGGAACTAGCAAACCAGCAAGGTGAGCAACGTATGGTGAAGAATCGCCGCTGGCGTGAACGCTGCATGAGAACACGAAGGCTTATTAGCGAAACAAACAGACCGCCATATTTCCAGCACCTTCAGCAACGAAAGCTGGAAGAAAAATAACCTCGCGCCACCAAACAATACTACGTTGGCAAATCCAAGTATGGCATAACCTATCCCTACACTAGAGTAATAATCCACAAGCAGCATCCTGTCAGAGAGCTGCAGGTTTCCACAGGAAATCCCATTACTCCAGCGAATAGACTGAACCTTTACACAACCTTTTTTTTTTTTTTAAATTAATATTAGGGCCAAAATCATAGTTTTTTTTTCCTCCATGAGATCCATTAACATTGATAAATTAGCTTCATGGTGTGTCATACATCATCCTCAAGGGCTCTCCTCACAGATATCTCAAGAAGTTTATGTCTGATGATAGGTCACGTCCAGCAAAACAGATAGTTCCTTATGTATATGAAGTAAGAAACATACCATAAATTCCATTTAGCGGTGCTGTGTAATCAGACAGTGCACGTTTAACTGCTGGCTGCACTAACGCTCCTGACATGAACAAGGAGTTTGAGTTATTATTATAGCTTATTTCTGTGTTATGTGAGTAAATCCTCTACAATCAACCACACTGTCTGATGTGCAAGTATTCTTGTCCTGCTAAGTTGGAAGAGGAATGTAGAAAATGGAAAACGTCAAGATTTTTGACTGGCTCACACACACAGGACCAGCAAGTCCATGCTGTCTTTCCTTAACGCTGAGCATCCAGGTACAAGTCCAGAAATGAAGCGAAGAGTAATCAGCACCCTGTGCCCATAGCCGGTCCTATGGGGGGGAAGCTGAATTTTAGGAAAACAAGTTCATAATTGGTTTCGTACTTTAGGGAATACAGCCAGGATTAAAAGAAGGAAAAGCAGCTTCTGAAGCATGACCTCGGTTTTCCATGTTTGAAATGCTAAAGAGGAAATCTGCTCGCAGAGGAAGACAGCAAAAAGGCCGAAAGAACATGTCTGTTTCAACCGTTCGCTTTAACAGAAATATACGAAACAGGATTTTCAGGTATGATGAATTCAATAGAAGTGTAATATTTGTTTTCCCCACTGCATTGTTAAAGTGTCATGTCTCACACACACACATTTTTTTTTTTATTATTCTTTTACCACATTTTAGAATAATATTAAAAACTCAAGTAACACAAATGGAACAAAATAATTTAATATTTTAGCATCTTCAGAGTAGGGCACCACAATTAATTGAATATTGCCTGCACACGATTACATGAACATCATCGACTGCGATATTGACGTTTAAAGTTCGTCCTCCGCTTATAGAAAACTCCACTGCAGGTCCAATCAAGCATTTTAGCTTCAGTTTCAGCGTGTGCTGCAAGCTCCAGCGCTTGCACGAGGGGAAATCGTGTCAGTAACATGTTGCTAAATGGCACTACAGACGTTGTCGGGGACATGTAACGTCATCACGCCGAACAGGAAAAAACTTTACAGATAAACTGGTTCAGGTGTGCTGTGCACTATTCCCAAAAAAACATGGATGAACATTCATCCACAGAGTAAATACGTAGTATGGAAAATGTTTTAAATCAAGTTTGGAAAAGTTCTCGGAAGCTCTGTGATGATGACGCTGAAGTAGGGATTTAACGATACCAAAAATGTAGTAGTCGGTACCGATACCAAAGTCGATACCACGGCGTGGTATAAAAATAAAATTAAAACAATAAAAACTCTTCTGGAGGACATCCTCCTCTAGCTGATACTGGCAAAAAGAGAGAGAGAGAGGGGGGGATATTTTAGTTATCAAACACTGTCTGATGACGAGTGGAGGCTACAGTGGAGGTGCACTCCTAAACGCGCAGACACGCACGCACGCACACAGGCCCGCGCACACCTTATACTCTGAATACAAGCATTAGTTTGAATTCACTGATATGGTGGCAGGCCAAAACGATTTGTTAAAAGCATGAACATTTGAATAATCATTAGTGACAGTAACTACATTTAGCTGACAGGACACGGGCTGAATGGCGATGCATGGTGGCCCATTCGGAGGTAGTTTATAACACTGCAATGCGTTCGCGTCGTTAATAAATAACTGGCTATCGCAAACATTACATGGAGCATAACGTTAGCTGGTTTCACGGCAACAATGCCAGCTGCCTCAAACAAACATAATACAGGACCGTCTTTCAGGTGCTTCGCCAAATTCCAGGTGTTTCCTCACTTTGTTTGAAATGAACAATAGCATCGGTTGCACACCGGCTTCACAGCATCAATTATGTGTTTGTTGTCATCCGCCTCGAACGCAGCGTATTTCCATATTCCAAACCACATTTCCTCTTAACGAGGCGGGGCGGAGCTAAACCTCTGTAGTTTTGTGTGTTTACGTGTGCTTGTAGTTGTTCTTGTTCTTCACCACTTGTGGACCGACTAAAACACTTGCGCGTATTTGCTGCCCCCATCAGGTCCGGAAGAATTGCAACCTCGGTACCGCCGTTAGAATAGGATTCAACGCTTCTGCAGAAAAACAAGTACCGTCACGTTTTAAGAATGTTGGTACCGACTTAGTACCGAAGTATCGGTTCTCGTGACATCCCTACATTGAAGTCAAGCAACTGTGGTGTAGTTAGTTTATAGTATACGGTTAGCTGTTTATTTCAAAACGTGATAGCGTTGTAAACTTTTGTTGATCACAGAGCTTTTTGCAATAATCCAAAAGTCTATGTGAAAATCCTAGTGGGTTTTTGTCGAGGGAACCGGTATGATGTAAACTTCCGGGTTCCGGTACAAAATGACATCATCCCTGCACCTCTCTACTGGGTGATTTGGCTGCGTCTCTCCTCCTGTAAACACCGTTATTGCCTTTTCCGCATAGGCCCGAATTGTTTTCGTTCGCTTACATATTGTTATATTTGATCGCATATTTTCATTTGGTTGATGGCATTTTTATTTTGACTTATCCTATATTTTAGGTATAATTTTATTTATATTTTGCTTCTACGAGATGATGCACTTTAAGGACCAGTCTAATTTGATGCAAAGATTTGAACATTATCAGGAATGTAGCACAACATGGAGGTGGTCTGTTTACTTAAATGTGAAAGTGCAATTAAAATATGTTGTCCCTAAAATCAACGAATAATCGTGATCTCAATATTGATCAAAATAATCATGATCATCATTTTGGCCATAATCGTGCAGCCCTACTTCAAAGTAAACGCCCTTTCAGCCTAGAATTTCTAGAAATGTATTCTTGACATTTTCACAACCGATTTCTTGAGGAATTTCCCTGAGATGTTTTTTAATCAGTATTAAAGGAGTTCACACCTATGCCGGACATTTACTGGCTGCTTTTCGGAAATATTTCGTTCAGAGTTATCCATTAAAAAAAAATTATTTTTTTTTTTGTAAATAAAAAAAAAATACGTTTTCTAATGAAGGAAATGAATATGTTGGCACAATTATATTTTTGTCTACAACACCTTCAGATCAAAAGGTTTTTAACATCATGAGAGACATTTCAGTCGAGTGTCCACAAACTTTTGACCAGTAGCGTATATCTAACCAAGATTCTGATGAAGAATAACTCTGAGATCTAACATACGGATACGGAGTATCACTCAGTCCCGGATAAAACATTTTCCGAGTCTATTCCAAGTGATTTTAAGTAGATAATGTTAACTGACAAGCCACACATCACACACGTCAACACAGGAAATGTCTTCAATTGTACTGCCGTTTCTCAAAATGTGTCAAGAGAAGCTCAGAGAGACGTGATAATCAGACATCAGGCAACATCCACAGCTTTGATATTGGATTTATTTATTTTTTTAAAGGCAAATAACATGACTGTTGCATCTCTAACAAAATATTCTAGACTGAAACCTGTCCAACATCAATATTTACTCATCACCACCTCCACCATGAGATGAGCTACACAGAAATCAGATATACGCAGATATGCCATGTGCCAAACTGTACAAGCTCAACAATCCAGCCAGTAATCTGGGAAATATTTTATTGGTGGAAAGTATTAGTAAGAAAAACATACGTGCATTCCACCGCTGTAGTAGCGCAACACCACATAAAGCCTTGCTTCAAGCTTTAGAAAGGAAGTCAGTACAGAAATTGTGTCCAAGATTTTGGAAGGACTGTAAAACAGACTCCAGGAACAACTATAATAAAAATTAAATTAAATAAAAAGTTCTGAAAAACAATTCTCAGTTAATGCCTCATTTGGTTAATGTTTCAACCATAATCAACCATAAAGTGATTTCAATTTACAATTCCATACCATCTGCTTTCCAAGAACTCTTCTTCCGTGTTCTGATCAGGAATGAGAGAGGACTCGGAGATAGCGCAAACATTTAAATCCAGGGCTATTTTAAAAGTTGTGGTACCGAAAGCTGGCTTTTCGCTTTGCCTTTACGCTTATACAGATACGCATCCGGATCTAAATCCACCCTCCTGCAGGAATCTGAAGCATCTCACAAGCCTGTAAGAAGCCTTCTGCTTCATTAGCACCAACGCGCCAACCGAGATCACTGAACTAACCAGTCGCAGCAGTTAATGAAAAAGCACGGGAGTGAACGCACTGAGTAAACCCTGTATCATCGTAATCTCTCTCCAAGTTCATGTTGGAATAAGTCATTATGAAAGAAAGGAGTTTTGTGGAGTGCTGGACAGGAGGAGAGGTCAGCGGTCTGCTCAAGCTTACAGCGGGGCAGGAAAGCAAAATGTGCACTTCATTCGAAAAATAATCCTGAACTGCGCAATATGTTCAATTTGACAGACTGAACAAAGCCAGACTGCAAAAGTGCTAAATTTCCGGGGAAAGAAAACCCTAAATAATGAAATAAAAATAAAACATTTACCCAATGATCACTGGAAAATAATCCAACTCATCTGATGCTGTTTTTCAGCATGGACTCCTCTGAGCCTCTGCCACATTCATTTCCTGAATTTGACTCTTTGGCTCCGCGATGCTGAAGCAGAAAACGGCACTTACTGAAATCATAAGTCCGTCCCAAAGGGAGTATTACTACCATAATACTACACTAAACAGCAACCCATGAAGCGCTGCTAATTGGATCCTTTTTGTGAATTATTGTTGCTGAAATCAACAAAGCTGAAGTGAAGGAAACCGCAGACATTATGTTTAGGCCGCTAATGAAGGAGAAAAGCATGCCAGGGAAAGAATAGGTTTCTGTTCGGTCTTGATTTTAGTGCACACGGGGGGGGGGGGGGGGGGGGGGGGGGGGGGTCTCTCTGCTCTTCCCATGCAGCAGATCCGGTCTAGCAAGTCTACAGATTTGCTGAATGTGGAGATATCAGAATACAGGCCTGTCATAATGATGACATTTTTGCAGATAATTAATTCATTAATTACAGGTCATTGCAATATACTTATCGTTTCTTTTGACTTTATGCCACTTACAAGGTCAACACTAATAACCCACACATACAGCAATGACGATAATAGCTCGTGCGGTGATTTGATTATATGAACTAATTAAGAATGAAATGTTATGGTTACTAACTCCATAGATTTCTAGAGGGGGGAAAAAAATGATTGAAATTGAACAATTAGTCAACATCGTTGTCTTTTAGGCAAAATAATAAGTGTAATGATTGAGACAGGCCTAGACAAAGCATGGCGTGGAGTGGCGCATCCTTTAAGATCATTTCCAAAATGAAGTGTAGCTACAAGAAAAGCGATTTGGTTTCAGGAAGGCTTTAGAGACCACACAACTAGGTGCTGAAATAAAGAAGCAGTTGAGTAAAGACTTTAGTACGATTTAATCCTGGGTAAAGTCTTGTTATCGGGAGACACACAAAGCATAATTGAGTAAAGACTTCAAACTTGCTGCTAATACACACAGCGAACCTGTGCGGTTACATAGAGATTGTCTTGTCATGTCAGTAATAAATCTCGGATAGTGAGCAATCCTTTCAGAGCCGGGTTATAACCATAATCATAAACACTGACTGGAATACAAGAGGTTTTAATTTTATTTCATTCACACAATCAGTTGCTGATTAACGTTTAAGGAAGCAAGTTCATGTGTGTCAGCTCGTGCATCAAACCTTGAAATTAACTTATTCCTGTTAATGACCAAAGAACAGAGTTAATATATTAGGGATGTCACAAAAACCGATACTTCGGTACAAAGTCAGTACCAACATTCTTAAAACGTGACGGTACTTGTTTTTCCTGCAGTAGAGTAAGTATCGTTGGTAATGAAGTTACCGTGGCTGCGATTCTTCCGGAACTGAAGGGGGCAGCAAATAAGCGCAAGTGTTTTAGTCGGTCCACAAGTGGTGAAGAACAAGAACAACGCCTACAAGCACAGGGGAAAAATACAGAAGTTTAGCTCCGCCCCGACTCGTTGAGAGGAAAGGTGGTAAGAGTGAAATATGGAAATACGTTGCATTCGAGGCGGATGATAAACATATAATTGATGCTGTGAAGCCGGTGTGCAACCGATGCTATCATTCATTTCAAACATGCGAGGAAACACCTGGAATTTGGCGAAGCACCTGAAAGAGAGTCCTATATTATGCTCGTTTGAGGCAGCTGGCATTGTGGCCGTGAAGCCAGCTAACGTTATGCTCCATGTAATGTTTGCGATAGCCAGTTATTTGTTAACGACGCGAACGCATTGCAGTGTTATAAACTACCTCCTAATGGGCCACCATGCATCGCCATTCAGCCCGTGTCCTGTCAGCTAAATGTAGCTACTGTCACTAATGATTATTCAAATGTTCATGCTTTTAACAAATCGTTTTGGCCTGCCACCATATCAGTGAATTCAAACTAATGCTTGCATTCAGAGTATAAGGTCTGTGTGTGTTTAGGAGTGCACCGTAGCACTTGTAGCCTCCACTGTTTTATTAGTCATTGTTGTACAGTGTTTGATAACTAAAATATTCCCCTCTCTCTCTCTCTTTTTGCCAGTATCAGCCAGAGGAGGATGTCTTCCAAGCGAGTTTTTATTGTTTTATTTTTATACCACACCATGGTATCGACTTTGGTATCGAGTATCATGTACTTTTGGTGGTATCGGTACCAACTACTAGATTTTTGGTATCGTGACATCCCTAGTACACACACACACAAAAAAAAAAAAAAGGGAGAGAGACAGCGACAAACAGACGGTCACAAGCCCAGACATTCATGCCTCTCAAGCGCACAGATAAACACACACAGTCTCACTCGCACACAAACACACAGACAGAGACACACACAAAGGCAGTCACGCTCACAGACACTCATGCACACAGAAATACACACATGGCAGCCACAGAATTCAGCCTATTACAGTCTACCTTTATAATGTGCACTTGTTAAAACTTTCTGAAACAGTGTGGTTTTAAATCAGTGTATAAATAACATCCACCTTCTATAGTATGCAATAAATCACTGAGCCATCCTCTACATCAACACACACACACACTCTTCAGTAGGAGGAAGGCAGAACAGCCTGTCTCAGACACTAGGACTAAACATGGACGAGGCTGTGCTGGGGAAACACAGGTTGTCGCCTGACTAACCGAAACCTGCTCTCTCAGTTTGTCTTTCCTCTCACATCAGTTGAATGACCCAGAGTTCCTAAAACACACAATACATGTAAACAATCCTGTAGAATTATATGATTATCGATACTGAGGATGTTCACCTTTAACCTCCTTTGCATTATTAATAAACCACACTGAACGCCTCTTATACCAGTGTAGACGAGCTGCAACGGTATCATCAGTCTACGCACAGCCTGGCTCTGCTTCACACATCACATCACACTCTATATTTAGAAGCACTCCTGAATACTTCATTTGAAACCATTAAAATTATGTCAGGCTCTATGATTAGACATGAATAAGTCATTTAGAAAAAGCTAAAATGTTCTCCCACTGTCCCCCCACTGTCCCACATAGCTAGCTAGCTAGTTAAATCGCTATAAGCAGCTTGTGCCTGTTTCAGTCACAAGTGGGATTTCATCATCCCAGGCTTGATTTGCTGTTGAGATTTTTAGTGACTTATATAATGTATATATAATCTATATTTTATATGACACCACAGCTTTTAATCACTCAGTACGTTTACATGGACAGCAGTAATCTAATTATTGACCTTATTCTGAAGAAGACAATATTCTGATTGCGGTGTTTACATGAGTTATTTTTAGAATATTCCTTTCATGTTCCTGTTTTACATGTGACAGAAAATAGATCGATTGATATCACATCATTACGTCCCCACGCCACGCCGTCTGACGTTCCCTCCAGAATTTCACGAACCGACGTAGAGTTCGTTTTCGTTATGGTACCGTATACAGTTTTGGGCGTTTTTATTTTTAATTTTGCGAACGCTTCGAGTGCAGTTAATTATTTGTCATGCTGTACGTGCAAACAGACGACTGCTTGAAGCCGTGGGCTGCGTCCCAAACCGCGTACTTACCGTCTATATAGTAGCTGAGATACATGTATCTCGCCTACTATACAGTAGGTGAGTACACCGTTTCAGGCACAGCCGTGCTCTCTTGTTTACCGTCAGACGGTTGAGCACTGCCGTGTGTGTACGTGTCCCGTCTCAAAATGCGGTGAAAACTCTCACACGACGTTAATGGTGTGATTAAGGAGTGTACGTGTCTATAATACATGTCGATAATGCGACTAAAACAGGAATGACTCCACACGTCTTAATTCGATTTGTGTTTACTTCGAGTATGACTTTAATCGGATTAAGGTCATCAATAAACGCTGCTTACATGCCAGTTTCTTAAATCAGAGTATCGTATTAATATCGGATTATCGTTGTCCGTTTAAACATACTGACTAACATTAGCCGTTATGACTAACATTACAAGAGAGGGATTTAATGATCTGATCTGTGATCAGTTGTTGCGATTATTATTATAATATTCACAGCCATTTAACAGCAGCCAAACCTGTTTTCAGTTACCACATTATCCTATAATCTCAAATAGGTTCAAGCGGTTCAGCCTATTTTGTAAGATCACAGACTGAGCTAATGTTTAACACCCCCCCCCCCTTTTTAAACATGCAAATACTGGGAAAGTTTCTGTTTAATAATTGCACTTACTCACCAAGGAGGAGTTACACACTTAAAATTGACATTTGTTTTATTTTAATGCACTTTAAGATATTAAGACATACTAAGATAACTAAATTACTCCTGATTTTAATGTCAGCATTTACTAATATACACTTGCAGAACTGTGAACTGCAGAGCCCATAGCTGGTTCACCCTTAAACACATACCTCGGGTCGTTAACTTCCCAGGACATCATCCACTACCCTCCCCCTCCCCCCTTCTTAGTGTCCCTCAATATATTTATTAATAATACATCAAGAAAAAAAATAATACATCATTAATTTATTGTAAAAAGTTTATAGGGTCGCTACTGACCCTATAATATGTATGTAATAGCGCAAGTATATTTTTCTGCGCAATATGGATTACACGGGCAGATGTTGACCTGCTTTGGCATTACTGCCTCCTCCGGTACATAAAATTGAACCTTTTACGTCTCAATAAGTGAGATTCATCTTTGTTCCTCATGGTGGAATTTTTGATGAAGAATGATGTGACGCAACAAACATAACTACCTCGGGCATAAAACAAACATCGTAAAACTTGACATGGCTCAGTGATTTACCACAGAACGAGTACGTAATCAAATATTAGCGTCGCTTGATGGTGGAGATGATGAAGCGGTCAACGAACAAAATATTTTTTGAGAGTAATGCACCGAATATGGTAAAGAAGTATATAAATATTGCATAAAAATGATTATTTTATGGTGACTGAAATGATTTGATGGAAATGTTACAGTGCTTCGACTATTTTAATGCCTGAATTATGAGTGCCTACTTTTAATATTGTAGATATATATACACACACATATATTTTTTTTTGCATCTGTTTGATGACTGTTTTATTATTCTGTAATTGTTAATAAAATATTAGGACAGTTTTATACTATTGGGGCAGTTTAGAAATCCATTCATGTTAGATATACAGCCAGGAAATGTAACAATGAGCGGCAAAAGATTTGTGCATTTAAGGGTTAAGACACATCATCTAAACAGGATTAATGGTTGGATGAGGGGCAGCCAGTGGTGTAAATCTGACATGCCTTAAGATGCATGACTGCGCAAAGATGAATGCAAATTAATTACATATGACTTTGTCCTTAAAAATGATCAGTGCATCATAAATCAGCTTCAAGGGCCCTGGAGATTGTTAAATCCGTGTCCAGATTATAAAATTAAAAAACGGACCACGCTGCAGCTTAATATATTACACTCTAGCAATGTTATAATAGAATCTGACTTTCACATCCTTTCATGCATTAATCCGAAAGGTGTGGAAGCAATCAAATTACAGATTTTCGACACGGCATTGAGCAAGACCTCTGCGGGTCATACTAAGTGCTCCAGTGTCATGTGACTCCAAGGCAAACACACGCTGCGTCTAGGAAAGTAGTTAATGACTCCTTTAAAGCTCCCTCGGCGTGAGATCAGATGGATGACCATTCGCCCGAGGAAGTGATTCTTGAAAAGTGAAAAGATGGAGCTGATAAAGTGAACGGCGAGTTGCACTCGAGTTGAGCCAAATGCCGGACCGAACGGAAAGCCTGTTGACACCAATGAGTACGATCACACCCATAAGGGCTAGTCCTGCATGCTGCAACAGAGCAAGGCGAATACTTCAGTTCTGCTCCAACACGTCCACGTCGTCCCACAAACCTGTCGTCCCAACCTGGCGCGAGTTTCACAGGAGAGGAACGCTTTCGTGCTTCAAAAACACTACCGGGTGATAATCCAGAACCAAAAGGTTAACCAATTTCCCTTCAGGGGTTAATTCAAGGGAAGTATGTCTGAAAGAATGTGTACAACTTCATGCTCGTCGTGTTTCGATTACAAAACATACTTCGTGAACGCCTTTATTTGTTGTTGCGCTCGGAACATTTCTCCATATTTGGACGATTTTTTTAAAAATGTAAAAAAAAAAAAATAAAAAAATAAAAAAAAAAAAAAACCACCGCAGCTGCAGCTTCACAACATCTAATCATTCGCAGAACCTGCATCCTTGAACAGACAATGAAATCCAGGTGAGAAGAAACCCAATGTTTTATTGCCACATCAACTACTGTCAGAAATGTGTTTTGGTGCAAATAACAAAAAAGATTAAAACATCCATCCATGAAATAAATCACTAAATCAATAGTGCATATATTTACAGGAACAAAAGCTGCTTATTGGACATCTATACAGAAATCAAAATCACATTAACATTTAAAAAAAATTAAATAAAATAAAAGGCATACTAAAAACAGCCTTCATTCCAGTCATGTGCCTTCATACGCTTGCCTGAGGTTTGCTATGTGTTTGGCCTTCAAGGCTGACACTCTAGATTTAGTACTCGAGCGTGCCAGCATGGAGAAGCGCCATGACCGCTCACTGCAGCAACAGCGCAGGAATGTGTAAGTTCAAACCAGCTGAAAAAATCCAGGATTTCAAGTTAAGACATGTATGCATGTATGGAACGGAGTAAAAGCTGTCCAAATACACCTGTGTTCACATACAACACTCCATGTGGATGCTGAGGATTTGTACAACACAGGGACTTTGTTGTTTCCCCTTTAAATACAAAGCTTCCAAGCTTGGAAAAAAGTCTCCATCAATGAATCAAAGCTTTTCTTGCTCACGTCGCCAGGTATTAATTCTCCGGATACATTCTTGACAGCGACATGACTTTATTTCCCTCCAACGTAACGTGGAGAGCTGGAACGAGACCGCGGCGTCACAGGAAGCCACCGCTCAAGTCCTAATGCTACTGTGCTCAAGGGTTGCTACAAGCTTGTAGAAGCACAAATGTAAGAAATCTTTCACACACACACAATTTATAAACAAAAAGGAAGTACTCGTGCGTTGTTTTTATTTCTACACGCACACTACTGGTGCCATTTTGGCCTTCTCCAGTCTTTTAAGGCTCTACAAGTTTTACTT
Organism: Ictalurus furcatus; assembly: GCF_023375685.1. Classification (NCBI taxonomy): domain Eukaryota; kingdom Metazoa; phylum Chordata; class Actinopteri; order Siluriformes; family Ictaluridae; genus Ictalurus; species Ictalurus furcatus. The sequence continues at coordinate 30,849,032 of NC_071255.1, forward strand.
TGGCTTTTTACAGACTTACCAGTGAGCAAGAGTTTCAGTTAATGAATATTGCCAAACAAGTACAAATACACACATGGCATGTACCACAAGAAAAGATCTACACATATATATTATGAGTCACCACATGACAGAGACCACAAGTGGGCGGACTCCATATTGAAACCCGGCCCGAAACCTAAGACGCGTTCGAATATGCAGCGAATCGTGCTGCTGAGAAGCTGTTGTAATCACCTAACCCAATCTTCTGGGCTTTTTATATCCATTATTTACATGGCCACACTTCCTCTGTTTATGGAAAGCAAGGAGAAGGAAGACGAACGAGAGAAAGGAAAAGAGAAAGACACTACTCCATTACTTCAGCTCTTAAAAAAAAACTGAATGTGCCGTCGCCCGTAGCAACACCGCTGGTGCAAACCTGGAGAGCTTGAATATCTTAACCGCTGGATGACGTAAATAAAAGCAACAACCTATTTAACCCGTGATATTTCACTACACTGCTCAAAAAGTCAAGGGAATACTCCACACGTGAATCTACACTATTCTCCTGTGAGGTTTGATAAGTCGTTGCAAACAGAAATGGCGGTTCTCTCAGTGTGTTGTGACGCCGAACGCTGAAACACTGACGTCTCTTCACCCCAAGGCCACTACGCCCGTGCGGTGCTACTCCTTAAACGCGTGTTTATCAAGCACCCGACTTTACACCTTAAAAACTGCATCACGACTCACACAGACACGCAACAGAAAACCAATCTGTTCGAGTGATACATAATTTGCATGCAGATTTCATACTGTTTCTTGCCCTGCCTTTAAGTGCCACCGACGCTTAATCATCCACAAGGACCTTGACACAGAAAAAGTGTAAACATTACTAAAAGAGCATTGTACACTTCTAAAACACTGTGCTCATTCATCTCCGTGCTCTGTGAGGCAATCTGTCAAAACCACAAGATTTCATTCACCAGGTGATACATTTCCGTTCAAACGTGAACAGCAATCTGTCTTTCGTGACGCAGACTTCCACACAGAGCGTCCTGCGCGAGTGTGACTAAGTAGTGACCTGATGCAGGAGGGAGGGCGGAGTGAGAGAACTCTGCAGCTGCCGCCTTTATCCCCCCTCCGTTAAACAGAACCAGTCACTGGAAAGGATCAGAGACAGACAATGTAATCCCTGCTGACCCATATTCACACACACACACACACACACACACACACACACACACACACACACACTTACTTTACTGAGACTGAGCAGTCCACATTAAGTATTTGATATAGTTCACACACCAGAAGTATCCATAGTAGAGTTATTATAGTTTACCAAAAAAAATTACATAAATGATGGAAATAAATATATAAATAACAGAGTATTGTCATTGACAATAAAGCAATCAGTTTTTTTTTTTTTTTTTTTACTAGTTTCACACAGTCAGCTAAAGTACTTCCTTTTTACTCCTTGACCATTAATGACACCATAAACCCGTTTTTGACCTTTCCAAGGTGGTTACTCACAGCGTGTACAGTGTGTGTCCACGCATTCCTTTCCCAAGACCCAACAGGGGCGATGTAATGGGACAGAAAGACAGCATCACAACAACTAAAAGACATTTTCACGATGCACAATATGCACCGTTGTTGAGTTTTGCTAAAAGTTCCAACAAAAAGCAGTTATTTCGCAATAACAGGCCATCCAGCTTCTGACCAATCAGAATCAAGAATTCAACAGTGCTGTGGTAGAATTCAAAATATTCCACATTCATACTAAATCAAATAATAACAACAAGGAAAAACATCAATCGGTACAATATATGCATATTTAATGGTTAACCAGCTACTATAACAATGTACATAATTACAGTGCCGAGTATTTAAGGACTGAGGAAGTGCTGAATTTAGCGTGGTGTCATTTATCAGTGATTATCGGTGTCATTTACCGAGATCAGTGCAAAAGCAAACGATGAGAAATATTAAACACTGACTATGTTTACATGGACAGCAGTAATCTAATTATTGACCTTATTCTGAATAAGACAATACTGTGATTAAGGTGTTTACATGAGTTGCTCATAATATGGAATACTCCACACGTCTTAATTCCATTTGTGTTTACTTTGCGTATGACGTTGTCGGATTAAGGGCATCAATAATCGCTGTTTACATGCTAGTTTCTTAATCGGAGTAATATGGGATTATTGTTGTCCATGTAAATGTACTCGGTGATATACTGTGCAGCAACAAATCATAGAAAAATAGCTTTAAAATATTCAGTCATAATCTATAATGACCAAAATGGAAACTACACTATAGATCTAGAGTAAGCACGTTCGTTGCAAGCAAACCACTTAAATCACCGCAGTCGTCTCGGGTCATGTACACAGGCATTAACAGCTGATATTAAAGTAAATCATTTCTCAATTCAAGCATTTCCTTACAAGTGGGATTAGAATTGCAGAGGGGCGGCCTACCATAAAACTGAGAGATCAAACAGTATGAAAAGAGAGCGAAGGGAACGTATTAATTTCGCATGCACGAACTGAGCAAATGTGAACATGATCAAAGTCAAGTTTTAGTGCGGAGCTGAAGTTGGGCATCTCCTCCCTGGCTGGCAGGCGGCCTCACTCAGAGCGCCAAAGGTGCTGGCAGAGCTTCTGCTCTCCTCCGTTCCCTCACAAAGGCTTAGCTTGGAGATGGGAACTCGGTATTTTAGAAAACCATATTCACATGGTCCTCAGAAATTGGAAAGCAGCGATTACTATGCTCCAAATATCTGGCTCACGGAGTCAAAAAAAAAAAAAAAAAAGAAAGAAAAGAAAGAAAAACGGTTGTATAAAATGTCTGTACTGCAATAACATTGCTCAACCCAATAACCCCATAGCCACGGCCAAGCTTCTGTAATAACAATAATGACATTTCTTATTAAATAAAGCCATGTCTTTATTTTTCACAGCTTTCTGACTGAACTCGACTCCTATAATGTCAACGAACCTCAGGTGAACTGGCGAGATACTTAAACATTTCCATAAAGGCCTGTTTTTAGTCAGTCATATTTGCCCATCTTAAACAAACCTACTGCAAGGACACACTTAAGCAAAGTGGAAGAACTCGAACAATGTTTGAAGTGCAAAATAGTTCCGGTACTCTCTCTTTTTTTTTTTTTTTTTTTTAAAAGCATGTGGAGCATGCAGTACCGGTTTTAGCAAACCATTAAGCAAACTTACAGGTATTTGACGTGGATGATGGCTGTGCACCACACAAGCAGGTGGTAATAGTGAAACCTTTTATGATTTGCATGCAAACTGGGTAATAATGACATCTGAATAGCTTTCAATCAAGACTCGATATTATCAGTGTCCAAAAATACATTTATTATTAGCTAGATAGTCCATTTGCCTCTGCGGCTAAGTGTGAGCTACGCTATCAAAAAAAAAAAAAGGGAAAACTTCAAAAGAGCAACTCGTAGAAGTGCAGGTTTTGCACATCAGTAAGTACTATCCCATTAGGATACTTGAATTGGTAAAATGTGAAAAATCTGATTAGCTGCTCACACAAATAAATAAATAAATAAACAGCCTACGATGAAAAACAAGAGAGTCAGAATGTCTCTCAAGCATTCGTTTCAGAATCTATCATTACAGGTACACCTCTCTGCATAGTCCAGGAAGTTATTTCAGTACTTGGAGTTGCATGGAGTCCTCTGCCTCATTACCAACACAGAGCTTCTCTTCTCACTCACCATTTTCCAGCAACGCTTGACGTCATCTTCATGAGAAATCCAATATAGAAGTAATTGAGACAACAAATGTTGTACGACACAGTTGCTCTGAGGTACAGCAGAGACTCGGCTCGAATGGTTAGCCGTCTGAGATGACGAGCGCGATGGCGGTGACTGTGGTATTAGCGTTAAAGCTTTGGAAGCTGATCTGTTTGTGAGGAGGGTACAGACGAGGAGGTGAGACAGCTGGAAAGACTGAAGGACTAAAGCGTTGCTGCATCGCTCCTTATAGGTAGAGACGAATTCCAACTGGTGCCACGGGGTAGTCGAACGGCATTATGGGTGATGTAGGAAAACGTTAACCAAAGTCAAAATAGGAATTTGGAATTTCATTACAACACACATCTTTCTAAACATTATTTTACACTCAAGCTATTCAGGGTAGATTTTTCCCATCAAGAATGCAATATATAAATTAAATAATATTATATATAGTGACGCACCGAAAGGAAAATTCTGGGTCGAAACCGAACATTCAGGATGCACTTGGCCGAAAACCGCAATCGGAAAAAAATTAATTTAACCCCATTTTAAAATAGATTTTTGTATAATTGTATTAATATTAGACTTTGTAATTCATTTCATGACTTCAATGAATCTGAATTGAAAAACTACCAAAATCAATCAAATGGGTCACACTTTTATTGAAATTAACCACACCAAAACAAAAATATTAAATATATATTATTCTTCATTCAGTTCTAACAATCAAATCTAACCGATTTTTTTATCCAATTATCCAAATAATGTAACGCTCTAGAAAACTATTATAATATGCAAAAAGGCAGTCGAGCAATGAACTAGGCCTCTATTCTGCTTATGTAAACGTATTTCCACGTGAATTAAAGATTATTATGCAAAACGGCAGCAATAAGAACTAAAACCAACCTCAAACCGTAAACAACAGATGCACCCTCAAGTCAAGAACAAAGTTTTGCAGGGGTACAATGCATTTTAATGGAATTGCTATACACGTAGCAAATTGGACGGTTTTCTATTTAAGAAAAAGTAACAGGCTTGTCTTCAAGAACAAAGGTTGCTCGGCCTTCTGTCAGGAGATCTGGTGCTCGGGGCAGATGAATACCTGCGTGCGATCCGTGCAAGCATTAGAAAGCATCACTGCGCTGCTGCGGATCGAAGCGCTTTCCTGTAGAATCTCGTCAAACATGTCAGAAAGCGAGGGAGTTTGCGCCCTCATCACTTGTACGCACCCGTTTCTCTGGCACACTTTGTTTCACACCTCCAGCTCTGCCTGTATCATTTCCCGTGCACGCGGCCTTTCCTCCCCATCAAATGTTCGTTAAATCGCGGCTCTAGTAATGTTAGAGTGCAACGATAACTGTCGGCTAGATCGAGAGTGAAATCTGAGCGCCGATGCGGCATATATTTCCAGCCAAAAACCGAAAATGCCGTTTTCACCGGCCGAAATTTCGGTGCATCCCTAATTATATAATACTGTTGAAAGTGATGGCGCAATGTTAGGGCTTTTGGGGTACTTATAAAGCTGAGAGTTCACTATTAGGTCGTTGAAAAATCCTCCACATCCTTCAGCTGCTTAGTTGTATCCAACACAACTTATAAACAGCAGCTGGGCCAGCCAGAGAAATATAGCACAAAGACAGATTTCTGCTTTGCAACAGGAACTTCTCATTCTAACCGCCGTTACCAAATAAAGCTCATTGTTAATGGGCTATGGAACATTTCACTTGTATCATTAGCTCTCACTCTTTGACTCCTTTCTTTGTTATCCAGACCGATAAGATGAAAGGAGGGTTCTCTTCCAGGCTAGCATCAGTGTAAGATCAAGCCTGGATCAGCCTGGGCCAGATTCACCCACTCAATTCGTATTAGATGGACTCCTAGAAGCCTCAGGTCAAAGGTCACATGCGCCTGTGAGACGGATAGGGTGTGATAGGCAGCCATCAGAAGAGGGGAAATGGAAAGCAAAAGGGTTGAAGAACACTAGAAGTGCTTGTGAACACCAGCAGGAGAGGGATGTAGGATTTTTAAAAAGGCACAAAAGGAGACATATGCAGAGGGCGTGAAGTTACAAGCCTGTGTTAAATGAGAAGGCAAAGATGAGGGTGGTAATTAACAGGGGAGTTTCTTCACGCCTGTTCCACAGAACTGATCCATACAGGCCTCACACACACACACAAAAAAAAAGGCGCTCACAGCACATCTTCAAAACAGAGGCAGGGACAAGGACTCATACAGCTGAACGACACAAGACTGGATCCACGTGTTGAAGCAGTGCCAATGTCGACATTTGTGAGATTCAGGATTACAATGCACAATACCCAGAGTTCATTACAGGGCAGATATTATGCACAATTGTTAATACATTCCTACAAGCCTAACGTTTTTGTAATATCTGGATAAATCTACAAACAATATTAATAAGTGAATGTAAACAAATAACTAACTCAATGCCTATGTTGTGTGTCCACAGTCTCTCTCTTACATGACCCTTCTGAACGCAGCACTGCCAAGGAGGAGGGGAAAAAAAAAAATCCACGACAGCAAGTGTTTGTGCAGTTTGTCTTGTTAGCGTTACGAATGAGACAAAAACAGCAGCTGGCTTCATGCAGTGACGTGAACTTCGATTTAAAGGGATAAACAAACACGGGCCACAGCCTGAAACTTAAGTCATTTGAAAAAGAACACCTAGAGGAAAAGAAAAAAAAAAAAAAAAAAAAGAGAGAAAAACATCAAAAGACCAAACACCAGTGTAAAGGTTTGTCAAATCAACCCCAGGGCAAAGCAGAGCAAAGACAAATTTCAGGGTATTTAGCTAGCCACAGATGTATTTTTAGCTAAGAACATGTTTTGCAGTTTTGCAGTATGAAGTTTAGCAGCTACAAAAGTTCAGCGTTCATTCTGAAATGGCTTTTTACACACAGCTGAAAGCAGTTAAAACAAGACAAGAGGAAGAAACAGTAACACTATGGCTAATACTTTCGAAAGTGTGTAGTTCCAGAGTGCAGAGGAGACGAGAGGGTGACATAAAAGCCTACTTCCGAACAGAAAACAAACTGGATCGTCAAAATGAAGTGAAATGTCATGCATTGCATTATAACCTTCAATGCATTTACATAAATTGCAGACACTTTAATCCCAAGTGACTTCCAAGTGATCCAGGATAAACTCTATGCACCAACACACACACACACACACACACACACACACACACATATACACACACCATGATCTCTGAGGTCCTGTGTACACTAGCGCGTTTTCATTTTAAAATGTGTAACTTGTGCTCCGGTTCCGCCTGTCGTCTACAATACTCTGACATTTTCCACCCTTGAAAACGGAGACTTTTGGAAATGCGGAAGACCCCGTTTTAGTTCGAAAACTCCGGGCTCGTGTTTCAGTGTAAACAGACCAAAACGGAGACTTTTGAAAACGAAGGCGTGGCTTCGCCCGCATTCACCCCCTGAGTGGGCAACAAATCTCATTTCAAGCGGCACAGGTCCTACATGGATTGCCAGTTTGGACTAGCAACCAACTTCCTGTTTACACTTGTATGTGCATGAATGGTCATGTGACATGCGTATTCGCTCGTGCAGTGTGGATGGAGATCGTTTCTGAAACACAGCGGAAACGCCAGTGTGGACGAGGATCGTTTTCATTTTAAAACGCCTGGTTTAAAACAAAAACACACTAGTGTAAACAGGGCCTTAAGCCACTTTCCCACCGCGACGTACGGCTCGACTCGGCTCACTTCACATTTCCGAGCTTGCTTTTCTACTGCAGTTTAGTGCCGCCTCAGCGTGGGTGCCATCTTCCACTCGCCTTCATGCAGGAATAATGTTGTATTATTGAAGGAAGCCCTGTACAAACACACGGTCAGGCCGTATTCCAAACTCCTTTCATGGACATGGACCCTATTAAGGATGTAAAATAATGGCGTTCTAGACCCTACGTAGTGCTCGATATGACCCAGTTACATTCATCCGTGACAGGAGTGACTTCGATAAACAGGTAATATCCACAGTGAAAAGCTCCCAAAAAGCGAGCCGAGTCGAGTCGTACCGTACCGTGCAACGGAAAAGCGCCATTATAGAGAACTTTCACAGTGCTACCACCACCATGTTACACTGTTTGTGTTGTGCTTCAGTAAATTAGCTTCCAAGTGACCTAAAACCTGTAAAATTTGCAGCTTAAAACGGCCATAAATGGAAAATCTGAGAGTCTGCATAAACATTTCTCTGTAAGATGACTGCATTCACAAGAATTTTGACTGGATAGAATGGAAATTGCCATTGCTTTTGGCACCACACTGGTCTGATAATCTGTTCGTTTTGTATTGGAGCTGATCTAAACAACGATAAATTAAAAAATATATAAATATATAAATAAATAAATGAATAGATAAATAAATAAAAGAGAGAATTTAATGACACATTCATGTCTAATCACACCGGAGCTTAAATTATGGAGGGCATAAATTATAGCTGGAGCTCGCGAGACCCTGGTTTGTTTATCTTGCAGATTAGCAATTAACACCACAATAGATTAAGTCTAAGCAGGAAAATAATTTTGCTTCTATGAGCTGTCTGGTTTCCCGAGCGGCTCCTGATTTCCACAGTATCGTATAATCCTGCTGTTGAAAACAACGTCCTAACATGTCTGCATTTGCTTTATAAGTGGCAATGTCCACATAAACTTCCCTGTGAATTGCATACCATGTGTTCCTGTGAAGGCAAGTCATTTTTCCTTCCAGTACCGCGCTTGATCAGTGCCGAGTTGTCCTACTCAATTGGCCAATGCTACAACACTCAGTATTGCTGTGTTTGGGGAGAAAGGGAAAAAAGAAAAAAAAAAAACATGCAGGTATCTAAGGAAGGACATGTTAGGGCGGTGATACACCATGCTGGCAAGAACTTGTGCTTTCTGTGAAATGTTTAGATTGCCCAAACTGTGCGAACGGTACAGGACACGGCACAGAGACCAAGCAGGACAGCCGACAGTCAGCTTAGGCCAAGCTCAGTATACTTAGTACACTAGATGCCACTTACCCTGCATTCATTTTGCACAACGATTATGTTCATACAAAAGAACTGCCACATGGTGCAACAGCAACGTAAACAATGTGAAGCAGCATGGTGAACAGTGCAGGTAAGTAGCCATATTTACAATGATAGAAATATACTGTTTACTGTCAAAACATCTACATGAGTGCTTCTGTTTCTATTTGTTTCTACACATTACAGTTGAGGTGATAAGTTTACATATGCCTTACAGAATCTGCAAAATGTTAAAAATAAATAAATAAGAAGTGAAGATGATGAGTAATCGGGGTAAATTATTTTGTCTTCTGGGAAACATGTAAACATCTTATTTAGCATCTGAAGGGCTAAATGACTAAATGAACAAAAAAAATAATTTTGAAAAAAAAATAATTTACACCGATCATCCTGTTCAAAAGTTTACACCCCCCTAGCTCTTAATGTATCGTGTTGCCTTCTTGAGCATCAGGGAATGTTGGCACCTTTTGTAATAGTCGTGTACGATGGATATCGCAATCAATCATATAGCCGCTGTTGGAAAGGGGTCAAATATGCAGAAGATGCTGGAAAAGCAAAGAATATGCAGGACCTGGGGGATTTTTCTGAAGAACAGTGGGCAGTTTAACTGCTCAGGACAAACAAGGGATTTATGAACAACTCTCACAAGTCATAAAAACATCATGTCATTGATCATCCTGGTAACGACACACAGCATTAATAACCGAGCATATGTAAACTTTTGAACTGGTTCATTTGTGTAAATTCAGTTAGTATTGTCTCTTGTGGACTATATGTAAACATCTGTTATGTGAAATAGTTTATTCAGGGCCGTACAAAAAAAAAACTAAATGCCATTTTTATGATCCCGCTCATTTTTAATTTTTTTAAATGAACAACATTTTGCAGATTCTGCAAGGCGTATGTAAACTTATGACCTCAAATGTATCTTCACATGATCACGAACTGCCATATTCCCTGTTTAACTTGTGCAAAATCATGTGTGTTCAAAAGTTCAAAAAACTCTGACCTGCACTATAGGTACAGAATATTTAATCCTCTGTTTGTACAAAATGTGCACAGAACAAGGCTGCATACATCAGCCACAGAGCCATGCATCAAGCATCTCTTCAAGTATGTCAGGTCCCTGAAGCCATGCTTTATATTGATCAAAAACATTTATTCACTTAGCAGACATTTTTATCCAAAATTGAATGTAATTTAAACATAGAGCTGAGGACTTGATGGTCAAAGCCCTTTCAACAACCAAAACAACTTGAACTCCAAACTCTTCAATCTCGAATACAGAGTTTTAAACCGTGACTCGTTTGTTATTTTTAAATTTTTTTGTCTGAAGTTGTACATTGTGCTCAGAATTTTTCTTCCCCCTGAACGAGTATCTGCTTTGTAATACAAGACGCGCTGCCTGCTCAGATTCTAAAAGAATTCGCTCTTAGGAACTAAGCGCTTCAGTAGTGATTGCAGTAATCACCGTTTTCTCTTATGGTTTCTAAGGTTTCACTCTGTGGTCACAGGCCACACGACGGGGTCAAAAAGTTCTCAGCATCACAAATATTTCACCTGGAGCCTTTTGTGCAATCAAGAAAAAATTAGCTGTGCAACTCGGGGAAAATGAGGGCTAATTCGAACGATGTCCAACTTCCACATTGAACACCGGGGTTCCTTCTGTATACGAGCAATCCAGGCGGCTTAAACGGCTCATTTATTTCACCTGTGCATGAATCAATGCTAATCCCAGCATTATTAAACTGATTAACACTCTTACCAAAAAAAAAAAAATCTACAACAATGAACATCTGGCATTCAAATGTATAATGAAGTAGGAGATGTAGAGAAATGTATAAATATCATGACACGATAAAGCTATTCAAATGCTACCCCAAGTTGAATTAAACTAAATGAAAGACATAACATTTATTCATAATAGAAAGTCAAGAGTACATCCCAAGCAACTGAGCGTCAATTCATAACAATAAGAGTGGCTCTCTGGAATTCTTGGGATTTAAACGTCTAGTCACTAGCTCAGAACCGCAGTCCGCTAGTGGTCTTCCAGAGCTAAATATACCCTGGGTATTCCAAAATACCTTCACGTCCCGTAAGACAGAGCTCAGACATAATGTGGATCAAATATTATAAGAAAGACTGAAGACAATCTTCTACTTAATCTAATATTGAGCTGAGAATCAATTTTTTTCCCCATCCCTTCCTACCTAGCTGCTAAGACAGCTCACTCTACAAGAAGTAACTGAATTAAATGCTACTCAAGCTTAATTGCTGTTCTGTCATAAACTAGGATTACATAATACATCAACGTCTGCACATGCTGCATGATTATAGATGTGGGCTGCTTCTTCCTCTTCAAAAAAAATATATATATAAATAAATAAACAACATGTTCAGGGTAGATGAAGCCTGGAGATCTCCACTGGGAAATCCTACACTCAGGTGATCGATTGCCAAGTCGCCGCTGTTCTGCTGAGTCAACGGTTCGGAGTGCCACTCGAGCCCGAGTGTACGTTACAACCGTGTCTGGGGTTCGATTTCCCCAAGTTTGGAAGAAGCCCTTGCGCATTTGTTTTAGCGAGAATATGCATGTAATGGTATGACTCTTTGACAAGAAGGAGAACGTTTGTTTGAGATGCTTCTTGTTCTTATATACATTAAGTTTCATAGTACCAGAGGATTTGTGGCTTTGAAATGGTTTAGATCGTATTTTAAGGGGAAATGATCACTACATTGTGCTGGTTTATTCCCAAATTAACCATCTGATTGGCAGAACTACCTGAAGGGTGACAGGTTAGACAGATACAACTTACTCACCAATACTCCAATAATACGGCTTAAATAAACACAAATAAAATTTTTTTAAAAAATCATCAAACCTACCCAACGCTAAACTTACTCTGCTCTCATGGCACTGGGAGAACGCCTAACCTTCCAAGTATTTCCAGCACACAAAGAGGCCTGTGCAGTTTTTCCAGGCTTTTTAACAGGAATGCAGGGAGCAAGGCCTCCGAATAATTTTCCATACTTAGCTTACGAGTGCTCTTTTGGGGGCGGGAAGACACATATACTGGCAAACACTAGCACTGGTTCACCAAAGCACTTAAATATGACAATATTAATGGCAGTGAAAGTGCAAAAAGGAGAGTGTGAACTTGCCTGAAATACATCACACTGTGAGGAACCTTGTGTGGTGTGTCATCCTGGTGATTAATAAGATTAGGGAAGTATTTCTGGGAACTGAATGTGAGGGGATGAGTGCTGGAGGAATGGTGTGACGGGTGTATATTTTCCCCAGAGTATACTAATTAGCAAAGATGATGGTGGTAGTGACCTCTGTGCTTTATTTATTCTTAAGGTTTGAACAGTTACAGCGCTCCTATGAAGGATGTATAGAGTCACAGTGATAAGAGCATTTAAATAGCAATACTAACTGCACTGTTCAGGTCCGATCTGGAAAAAAAAAAATCATGAGAACATAAAAAGCATAAAGTTTAATATTAAATGCAAATAGAAACATCATATTAACTCTTAACCACATGCCATGGAGCAAAAATTCATTCCTCCTTTTCCACTCTTTAAAATAGCAAAGATATTTAGATTCAAGTTTCTTTCCATTTTCTCCTGAAAATATTCCAGACGTTTATTTGATTTGTTCCAGAAGGAGTTTTTTTTATTATTATTTTACTTTCATGACTTTCAATTTTATTTTGTGTCTTGCTATTTTTAAGGCCATGAACGGACGGTATTGTGAACCCCGAAATCAGATAAGCGTTTTCTAGGCTATGCTAGTGCTAGAGAATAAAACATCCGAAACAGAACCTTGGAGTCTCGAGTCTAGAAAGACGTAGAGAGCAGAACATTTTAACTTTCTCCCAAATATTTTCTTGAGTATCCATACAGGTCTGGAAAGAAGTGCCTTTAATTCCCATACTTTTTAAGACCTTCCAGGCCTGCGCAAGAGCCCTGATATTTGGCCAAGTAGAGACAATTCTTACTAAACAATCAGGTGCTTACGTTCATCAATAAACATTTCACACAAGCTGTTCCTTAGCCAACACAGCAGGAGATCTCCAAATAAACCTGTAGCTCCAATAAGACCTGAATCACAGGAGGATGAGGGAGTGTTTCCCAATCCTGCTACTGCAATCATCCTGCACAACAACATTACAACACTCTCACCTAAGAAAGGACTTGTTGATTAGTTGACTCTAGGAGCAGGCTTTAGGACAGGGGTATATTCAACTAATATTTGTGAAGATCTAGCTAGAACAAATTCCTTGCTTCACAAAGCAACTAACAGAACTGAACGGTGACAACAGTTAACTTTTAACTCTTAATCACTGGTGATTAATTAAGACGACTTGTAGATGATGCATCGATTTAGACCTTGAAGCAGAGAATAAGCACATTTCTCTGTGCAATCATCGTTAACCATTGTTTTTAAATAAACGAGCCAACTTATCATTTCACTAATCAGACCAGAGAGGAATTTTTTTTTTTTTTTTTTTTTTTTTTTTAAGTCTACGAAATCCTCAAATCATAAATCTCAATGAGCTGCCTTCAGCTAAAGTTACATAAATGCATGTGAGTGGATAAGCCACGACAGAGGATTTGCTACAGAAACCTAGAGACACTAAATCAGGGTTGCCAAGGTCGCAGGTTTTCTACGAAACTGGGCTCATTTTGGAACAGTGTCATGGGTGGAAAGACAAAGTCTGCAGCCGGCGTTTGTTTGGGCTAGTTTAAAAATAGCCTGCAGCTGCCAAGACTTTGTGTTAAAGCAAATAACCAGAATTAAACATTTAAATTAAATTTCAAACTGTAAAATATACTGGAAAGACTGGGTGAAAGAAAGGGGGATTATGTGATGGAGTGCATAACAGCCGTACCGTGAGATAATGAAAAGGCATATTACAGATACTGCAAACTAGAAATGTGTACACAACATGGTGAACTTGTTTCAAACACAAGGACTGAAGAAAAAACATTTTTTTTAAAAAAAATACAAAGATAGGATAATCCAGGGGTTTCCTCTGGGTACTCCAGTTTTCTCCCACAGTCCAAAGACATGCATGGTAGACTTAGCATTTCTAAGTTGTCCGTAGTGTCTGAATGTGTGTGATTGAGCCTGGCGATGAGTTGGAAGAACCTTCCAGAACGTCCACTGCCTTGCACCCCGTGTCCCCAGGCATAGGCTCCCCCACAATTCTGTGCTGGAAAAGCGCTATGGAGAATGGATTGATGGGTGGAAATACATCTCCTTTTGCAACACCCATGCTTCTGGTGCTAATTAGAGGTCTTTTTATGCAGTTTTTCCAGATGTAGCTCAACTGGACATTTTACTTAGACCTGGCAACCCTGCACTGAATTACAGTAAAACATAAGAACCATTCTGAACAATCCATGCTTTAGAAGCAGCCCTACAGCTTAGAGGACAAACACCTCCTATGCGACAATTTCTCAACACACATACAGACCAGGTGGAAACACACAGGAATCAAGAACCTAGGCAAAAATGAGTTTAAAAAAGACCCCTGCAGAGAGTGTGACCAGACATGCAGGAGTGAAACCTGGACCTCCTCCATGAGCTCTGGACTAAAGAGATGACATAATGCTGTTCTGTTTGCAGGCCATGAAGAGTGCCAAATCTACAAATCACCCTTGTAGGGGGTATTTCTGTGGTGTAGGATGCAACCAAGTTTCCAGGGCCAAGAGGAGTTACAGTTTCACACATTCCCTTTGTTGGGAGGAAATCTGATCAAATGCTCAAAATGTAGTTAAACAGCATAACTGGATAAAAAATTTTTTTACTGTGTTAGGTGTGGAAAAGTGTAATAGCTTGTATTGGGAGAGGGGGAGGGATAGTAACACACACACTCAGAGAGAGAGAGAGAGAGAGAGAGAGAGAGAAGTTAAGTTTGGCGCCGGTTATGAAAGGACAAGCAGGAGAAAGCAGTGTGTTTTAACTCGAAAAAGTTTTCTAGTTTGTCTCGGAGGAGAAACATTAATTCACAGACTATCCTTCAACGCTACATGTAGCTCCTAAGAACAACAACAACAAAAAAGCAGCATTTGTTTTGTTACAACGTAGCGACTCTAACAAGGTCACAAACACTACATACTCACCACTAAACACTTTCTGACACCTTAAATATGAGTTACGTGAGCTTTCTAACCCTTTCTTTGACGCCTTTTTCCAGTCAGAAAAGGCAGGACGTGTGCCTTTCTCCTTTCTCTCCCTCTTCTTCCCTGTTCTTGTCCCAGAAAAGCGCCATGTTGTGAAACTGCACGCCACGGCGGGCGCTCGCGCTGCTTTAATCCATAGAAGCTCCATAAACATGGCTTACCTTAGCTATGGCTTTCCTGTATCTCATGATGGCCTGCTGGATAAGGCTCCGGACTTTAATGTTGCCGTCTCCGCACGGCACGACCACCCGGGTCCTACCGAAACACACCGTCACTTTCATATTCACAGGCAGAACAACAGGAGAGGGGGAACAAACGCGCGGAGTTACAGTGTAGCCGGCTCCTGGAGCTCACAAAGCCTCAGCCATGAAAAACACATATCCACAGAGACTCCTCCAGCGCGCGCTGATCCTCATAACACGTCCATAGGTAACACTGTGCTGTGAGAGCCCACCTGTTCACGCCTGCGGTGAGTGTGTGTGTGAGAGAGTGTGTGTGAGGGAGAGTTGACTGGACTGCGTAAACTGCTGTGTTTATTAAGGATTGTACTTTAACTCCCCGCTCAGGCTGCTCTGAGTACTGAAAGTTCACCAGCTCCAATACTCTGGAGTTGCGCGCGCGCGCTCTCTCTCTCTCTCTCTCTCTCTCTCTCTCTCTCACACACACACACACACACACACACACACACACACACACACACACACTGTGTGATTATAACATGCACAAACATCAAGTACATTTCATAACGTCGAGCTGCCGCGCATGCGCCATAAACTACTCTCAATCCCAAAATCCTAATCCTGTTCATTCTAAAACCTATACTATAAATTCTCGTTTTATATAGCTTTATATAACTTTACATAGCTTTAGAATGAATATGCTGGTTCTGAAACTAATTCGATTTAGAATTTACTCCTTTTAACTTTTTGATTAATTCTAAATTATATATTTTTTAAAAAAACCTATATAGAATTAGGATTTAGAATATAATTTAGATTATAGACTAATAGAATAAACTAATTCTGTATTGTTTTAGTATTAGTTTATTTATTTTTAAACTGCTCTCTAAATTCTCAGGTGCTTTTCTAAATAAATTTTTTTTTTTAAATTCTAAAACTGTAATCTAACTTCTAAGGTGCTTTTCTAAATTCTTTTTTAAAAAAAATTCTAAAACTGTCATCTAAATCCTAAAACATCGTTCTGAAACTATATTGCAAATCCTAAAGCCTTATTCTAAACCCTAAAATACATTACTTTTAAATCTATTCTCTAAATGCTAGTTCTATGTAGTTTTATCATGAACATTTTTTTTATTCTAAAACTATTATCTAAATTCTAAGGAGACATACTAAATCATGAAACAGATTCATTCTGAAACTATAGAACAAATATAGTCATTCTAAAAGTCAAAGGCGTTATTCTAAATCTAAAACGGTTTTCTAAATTGTAGCTCTATGTAGTTTAGAATTAACATTAATCCTAAAACTATGATCTAAATTTGAAGGCATTGTTCTAAATACTAAAACATATTATATCTAAAACTACATTCTAAATTGCACTTCTGTGTAATCAGTTCTAAACTATTATCTAAATTGTAAAGCCTCATTGTAAATCCTAAAAAGATTTTAGTTCTAAAATGACTTTAAAACATACTTATTTCATACTTAGATTTAGCAATAAAATGAATTCTAATGAATTCTAAAGCATTAGCCTAAATCCTTCAACATTAATTCTCAAAATACTGTACATTCTAACTCTGTATAGTTTTGGTATTGACATTACTGAAATTAATTCTAAACCTACTCTAAAAAATGTTAGGTTATTTTTTCTACCCATACATTGGGTTAAACCTTTTGAGTCATATAATTGGGTTATTTTCTCAGTCTCTACGCAGTTTTGGGGTAGTTTTGTGTAACCGAACCGTTGGGTTATTGGCTGGGTCATTTTCACTGACAGTTGAATAAATGCACCCCTCCATCACACCGACGCCTCAGCCCAGCTCCTCGGGTCAGATAAACTCAGTGCAGACTGTTTGAATTTGCCTCAGGTGGAGGTAGCGGTTTTTGAGCCAAGGAAAGCAAATGAACACATTTAAGTTAGCATGCATCACTATTTAGCTATTACTAATGCTGCTGAAAATGCCTGGCCGAGTTTGAGATATGTAGGCAGGGAGTTCTTGAAAATGTATTGATTGGAAAACAGTAACTCAGCAAGTGATAATTAATTTTAATATCATGTACTGCTTCCTCAGTGTTGGCGTTACACTACTAGTGCCATGTGTTTATGTTGGCTGTGAAATATAGACTGAGGTTATTCTATAATCCTCTTCGTCTGTATCTTATCTGAGGCTCTGAGTTAGGGTTAGCTAGTTGGATGCTGTCAACAATCACAGTAGGGATGAGTGATGCTAACCTAGACGCTCACCTGAGTTAATAACATTACTTTAGCATACAGCTCGCCGTAATGTTAGACATTCCCATTCCCTTTTTGAAAGGGAAGCACTAGCATTATAGCTGTACACCATGATGTAATACAGAGAGTGGGTTAATGTTAACTACATTTAGCAGCTGTTTTGGACAAGGCAAGTTGTAGTAATTAGCATTATGAGGGTGGGTTAGGGCCGTGTTTCTTCATGTATTCGGTGAATGTTAATGCTGGTTAACAGGTGCAGACAGTCAGTGGCTAACGGAACTTAGCTAGCTCAGTAATGTGGAGGCCGATAGTTGTTCACAGAGGATGGGGGTTACGGTAGGTTGTAATGCTTTCCACTATCTCTTTAATGTTGGTGACTTAATTAGGTTGTGCAAAAAAATTGTCGGTGAGGTGCTAAAGTCTGGAAAATAAATATTCACAACTTAGCTAGATTTTCCTGGTGAATCTACAGTGCCATTTTGTTCATTAGGAGACTGGAGGTCATATTTCCAAAATGACACAGTTTGGGATTCTGTATCACAATTTCTCAGTTAAAGCCCAAAGGTATTTGTCCATATTTTGTAGCTAACCGCTAACGACACTCTTTTTTTTCTCTTTTACAGCCTTTCAAATGGAAGGCAGTGGGACTCTTGTCTTCCCAGATGGCAGGGAGATTAGTAAGAAGATGCATCAACTCCAATTCTTACATCTATCAAATGTTTTAATGATTTTAATAAATGTCACCTGAATTTCATGCAATTGTTGATTATTTTGTGAGCGTTTTAGTAGAATTTTAGCATACAAACAAGTTGCATTTTAGGATAATTGTAGGGGGAAAAGTATAAACAACACATCTCTGTGTTATTTTGTGTTATTTTTAACACATCTTTGTGTTCTGTCCAATATTACCCAGCCATTGGGCTAAAAATAACCTAATCTGGGTTGTTTTTAACCCAGTGTTTTTAGAATGTATCATCTACAGTTGCAATCAAAATTACTCAACCCCCATTGTATATCAGGATTATTGTCAAAATTTACAGACTTTCAGCTGTTTGCAAGCTCATGAGGAATGGGTAAGATTCCTCAGGAACGCTGCCAGAAGCCATGCATCTCGTTTGCAGCAAGTCTTAACAGCAGAAGGGTGCTCTACTAAGTACTGAAGATGCTTGTCATGAAGGGGTTGAATCATTTTGAGACTGGAGAAATCATTATAAGTTGCATTTTCAGTTGAATTTGGGGAAACCACTTGAAGCATTCGTTGTGTTGAACTATTTCAACAGCTGAAAGTCTGTAAATTTTGACAATAAACCTGATTTGCAATGGGGGTTGAATCGTTTTGATTGCAACTGTAAGTTCTAAGGTGCTTTTCTAAATTCTCAAACTTACTTTCAGTAACCACTTTATCTTGGTCAGGGTCATGCTGGATCCGGAGCCTAGGGTCATACCTAGGGTCAATTTAGTGTAGCCAGTTCACCTTATGGCGTGAGGAAGGAGGAAAACGGAAAACCCAGAGGAAACACGTGTGGACACAAAGAGAACATGCACAGAAACTTCAAACAGACCGAGAAGACAGACAGCCCACAGTTTCCCATTGAGAATATTACACAAGACTGTAAGCTATGAACCTGATATGTGCTACTGATATACGATATGTCTCGAGTGCCTTTTTGTCATGGCTGTGATGAATTAGATTTGGTACGCTTCATTGGGCATTGATGAGGGCTGAAGGAGTGATGTGTGTTTATTTTTCCTGTAGCTGTAGCAATGGACGGCTCATACCAGTTGTGTGAGCTATGACCAGAAAGATGGAGGTGGTGACCTCTGTGCATTCTTTCATCATAAGACTAGACAAGTTGCATCACCACCACTCCTATGAGGCGTGTGAGGTCAGATTTGTATCTAGATACATAGTGACTTTTTTTTTTAAGAGTGTTCAAATCCCTCTGGTCTATTTGTATGCTAAAATATGTAAAATACACAATTACGAGCAAGTTACAGGCACTATTCAGGGAAAGAAAAGTTTCTCAAAGGTTTGTTTGGTAAGTAAACGTTCTACAGGACTTCTAATGGGAACCTTCTCTGATAGGGTTCATGGTGGAATAATTCAGGGTTCCACAGAGGGATACCTAGAACCTTAAAATATTTAACAGACTGTGCCACAAGCTGTTGTCAGTAACCCAGAAACAAAACCAATGGTTTGGTTTCAGTTTTGTAACCATAGTCCAAAACGTTTGTCTGGCATTGCTGTTATATACCGACATCTCAAGTTATCTTTTCATATTCATTTTATACATACTTAAAATATGCATACCCCCACCTCGAAAACCTTTTGAAACATGTCACTGAACTCATCTTAAGTGCAAACCAATATAATGTTTTGTCAACATGCTAAGAAATCTGGAGATGAAATAACTCTGACATTTATAGCCCTGACATACCTATACACACCACTAAATCACTACTATACTTCAAGAATGTAGCCAGGATGTAGAAAAATACAGAATCACATACACTATATGGCCAAAAGTTTGCAGACACCTGAACATCACACTCATATGTGGTTCGTCCCCAAATTGTTGCACACAATTATATAGTATGTCTTTGCATGCTGTAGTGATACAATTTCCCTTCACTGGAGCTAAGAGGCCCAGACCTGTTCCAGCATGACAATGCCCCTGTGCACAAAGCGAGCTCTATAAAGACATGATTTGTCCTGTATGATTTGGCCTAAACCACACTGAGCACCTCTGGGATGAACTGGAACACCGACTGCACCCCAGACTTCCTCACACATCAGTACCTGATCTCACTAACGCTCTTGTTACTGAATGATCTCACAATGATCCACAAAATCTAGTGGAAAGCCTTCCCAGAAGAGTGGAGGTTATTATAACAGCAAAGGGGGAATAAATCCGGGATGGGATGTTCAACAAGCACATATGGGTGTGATGGTCAGGTGTCCACATACTTTTGGCCATGTAGTGTATTCTGCCTTTGTTACATATGTAACACTGAATTGAAAATGAATCCCTTCTTTTACTGATAATTTGTATCAAGTGGTTGAATGCAAGTGGTTATATATATATATATATATAAAAAAAACATACCAGAAAGTTTCTCCTGCACCTGAGTTTGAGATTCCAGGCTCATTAGCAGACTGCTGTTGCCTGCCAGGTCTGGCTACAGGTCATTCCCAAATGGCTAAAATATCCTTAACATCGTCTCAGTAAACCTATGGAGTTCAGGTTGAGTCAAGGTCAATGGTGTGTTAACTGGAGTCATTTGTGAGACCTTTATTCACGTTTTACTATACCGCTTAAGTTACAATAACCAGGATTTTTGGCATGGCCTAAAACAGAAAAAAGGTGCCAGGTCTTGGACAGACACATCTGTGATCCAGCTGCTAATTATACTCCACGTTGCTTTGGACACTTACTAACTAAAGAGGTTAACCGGGACTAATACCAGGACTAATTTATTACAGATATTCTGAATAGAATATCATGGAAAAGTGCATTTTTTCCAGTAATTTAATTCAAAAAGTAGAACTTTCATATATTCTAGATTCATTACGCATAAAGTGAAATATCACAAGCCTTTTTTTTGTTTTAATCTTGATTATTACAGCGTACAGCTCATGAAACTCAAGAATCCAGTATCTCAAAATATTAGAATGAATTTATAATACAGAAATGTCGACCTTCTGAAAAGTATGTTAATTTATGAACTCAATACTCGGTCAGGGCTTTAGTCCTTTTGTATGAATTACTGCATCAATGCGGCGTGGCATGGAGGCGATCAGCCTGTGGCACTGCTGAGGTGTTCTGGAAGCCCAGGTTGCTTTGATAGCGGCCTTCAGCTCGTCTGTATTGTTGGGTCTGGTGTCAATTATAGATTCTCTATGGGGTTCAGGTCAGGAGAGTCGGCTGGCCAATCAAGCAGAGTAATACCATGGTCAGAAAATCAGTTACTTGTAGTTTTGGCACTGTGGGCAGGTGTCGAGTCCTGCTGGAAAAGGAAATCAGCATCTCCATAAAGCTCGTCAGCAGGTGGAAGCATGAAGTGATCTAAAATCTCCTGGTAGACGCTGCATCGACTCTCGACTTGAGAAAACACAGTGGACCAACACCAGCAGATGACATGGCACCGCAAATCATCACTGACTGTGGAAACTTCACACTGGACTCCAAGCAACTTGGATTCTGTTCCTCTCCACTCTTCCTCTGGACCCTGGAACCTTGATTTCCAAATGAAATGCAAAATTTACTTCCTTCTGAAAAGAAGACTTCGGACCACTGAGCAACAGTGTCTTTAGTAAAAAGGTGTTTTGAGATAACTAACTGATTAGAGCTCTTATCAGGTCAACATTTCTGTATTATAAATTCTTTAGTCTAATATTTTGAGATAATATCATGAGCTGTCAGCCATAATCATCCAGATTAAAAAAAAAAAAAAGGCTTGAAATATTTCACTTTATGTGTAATGAATCTAGAATAGATAATTAAATTACGGACAAAAACAAACTTTTCCACGATATTCTAACTTTTTGTGATGCACCTGTATCTCATGAAACATCTGCCACTCGTCTTCATTCCTGTTAATGCAACAAATGGTCGTCGCTCTACTCTGACCCCTTCTGGCAACAACTAAAATTACACAAACACACCCTGTACAGATTTAAAATAAGCTTTTCTGGGTAAACTCATGTGACATCAAGTGAAACCACAAAACTTGTACCCTTCAATAAGATGACAACGCAATGCCCCAGAGTGCACGAAACATGCTTTGCTGATGACGCACACACTGTGGAAATGTGTGCTTAATCAGAAATGCTCATATGGATCCTATTTGAAGAGGATCTTCATGCCAAGAAGTAGCACACGCCAGGCTGTGGAACGGGGCTTGGACCTGAAGTGAGACATTTTAACAGAAAACTACCTCCAGACTGATGAAAAGCAGAACCCCCTCGAGCATTTCCTTTCTGTAGAGAACGGTGTCACTATTACAGCACTTAACCAAGACTATTTCCTCGTAGCCATCACACCCAATCCATTACTGTCTAGAAATTCAAACAATCAGAGTTTTTCATTTGTTTATTTGACAAGCAGCAGTATTTTGTCACCTCATATTTTTTTTTTTTTTTTTTTTTTACATATTGAAGGTAAATACAATTATCAGTATAACGGTTTTATTACAATAGTCTTTTTTTTTCCCCCTCTCACTTTGATACATTTAAAAAAAAGAAGAACACACTACAACTGCAAACGTGAGAAAAGAAAGCATGGTTGTTTTTCCTTAGACACTTTTTTAAAAACTCTGACACGTCCGTTTGCTCTCTTGGTTATGGTTACATTGTTTAAAAATTGATGTTTTAATCAGTTTGCGCTTGAATGGCTATAAGCATTATTTTCGTTTTTTTCGTTGACGCACGGGGGCGTGGCACTGGTGATGTTGTAAACAGCGTAAAATCAGAAAAGGTTTTGGGCTAGAGGGAGTTGGGGGATGTTTATGACTGCCTGGGTACATGGAGGCCCTTCTCCCTCCTCCTCCGATGGAGGCGCAGTCCCACTTCATCCCGCAGGGAGACAGCCTGAGCCAGCTGCAGCCAAAAATAAAGACATGGTTTACGTTTTGACCGCCAAGTTTTTTTTCTTTCTTTTACGCCACATAGCTGTACTCGTCTGCAGAGGTCTGGCTTCGCTCTATGTACTGCTTGTCGATAAGCACTTCGATGCACTTCTTTATCATGCTGATACTGGGGTTGAACCGAGCTTTGGACTGGTTGATCACCTTGAAGGAAGAAAATAAAAGAAATGTTGAGGGTTTAAAATAAACATGACTTTTTTTTTTGTACAACAGTGATCATCAAACAACAGAGAAAAGCTAGAGAAATATTTGTTTAACTCCATCAATTAATCAAGAATCTAGGAATATGCAAATGAAGATTTGCATACTGGCACATGATAGGCGGTTACACTTTATGAGGTTACAAAATTCACCGGTCACATGAAACTTACAACAAACGGGCAAGCGTAAAGATCTGAGTGACATTGACAAGGGCCAAATTGTGATGGCTAGACGACTGGATCAGAGCATCTCCAAAACAGCAGGTTTTGTGGGGTGTTCCTGGTGTGCAGTGTGATGCTCTGGGCAATGTTCTGCTGGGAAACCTTGGGTCCTGGCATTCATGTGAATGTTACATTGACACATACCACCTACCTAAACATTGCCGCAGACCAAGTACACCCCTTCATGGTAAGGGTATTCCTTAAAGGCTGTGACCTCTTTCAGCAGGGTAGTGTGCCTGGTCACACTGCAAAAACTGTTCAGGAACGGTTTGAGGAACATGACAAAGACTTCAAGGTGTTGACCTGGCCTTCAAATTCCCCAGATGTCAATCCGATCGAGCGTCTGTGGGATGTACTGAACAAACAAGTCCGATCCACGGAGGCCCAATCTTGCAACTTGGAGGACTTTAAGGATCTGCTGCTTGTCGTGGTGCCAGATACCACAGCACACCTTCAGAGGTCTTGTGGAGTCCATGCCTTGATGGATCTTTGGGACCTACCCAATGTTATGCAGGTGAATTTAATGTTATGGCTGATCAGTGTTTACCACAGTGCTGTCGAATTCTTGATTCTGATTGGCCAGAATGTGTTGGTTGATTTTCTGTAAGAGCAGCTAGGACAGTAGTGCTGGCTGTAATTCCTAATGTTTCTATAGCAGCAGCTCGTGCACAGGGACTCGTTTGGCAGATGCGCCACATAATCCAAGTCTAATAATAAACACGTTCAACAAGATGTGTTGTTATACATCTTATACACACAAACCACAAACAAACAAACAAGCACCCACCCAGAGTCAATTTAACTGACTCACTTCTTGTATAAGTGCGTTGTGTCTCAGAATTTTCCTGGCTTTCATGATCCTCACTATAGCAGCCTGTAAATACATTTTCCTGTCTTCATCCACGGCACTCCTCGTCTGTTCCACCTCCTACACACACACACACACACACACACACACACACACACACACACAAATCCAGTCACACAGGTTCCATACGACAGACAGCATGTACTGGATGGATCTTTCAGTGTTGTAAACACAATGCTGTACCTGTGGTGTGTCCCGCTGCATCGAGGTCGTGATCTTAAACTTGGTTCTTTTACTAGTGAAACTCATATTTAACGAAAAAGTCGATTCAGCCTCAATTTCCTCCTGGAAACATGGGAAAGAATGTAGTGTTAGGAAGCACTTTTGTGCCTGATTATCAACAAATGTATTTTTTTTTTGTAAGAAGTCATACAAGCACTAAAGGACAACATGACCGATGATTTAAGTACAAGGGTGAGTCAAAAGAAATGCTTAATTTTTGACGTTTTGATTTATCTGTAGCAAACAGGTGTCACGGATCTATATCAGTGCCCGACATAATCTCCATTTCATTCAATGCAAACATGCAACTTTTAAAGTCTTCAATGAAGACTTGAAGAGAAACCATTTCAGTACTACACACATTTATATAAATACACTATATGGCCAAAGGTTTGTGGACACCTGACCATCACACCCATATGATCTCACTAATGCTCTCGTAGCTGAATGAACACAAATCCCCACAGCCAAAATCTAGTGGAAAGCCTTCCCAGGAGAGTGGACGATATTATAACAGCAAAGATGGAATAAATCTGGAATGAGATGTTCAACAAACACATGTGTGTGTGATGGTTCCAGCATGACAGTGCCCCTGTGCACAAAGTGAGCTCCATGAAGACATGGCTTGCCAAGGTTGGTGTACAACCCCAATTCCGAAAAAGTTGGAACAGTACGGAAAATGCAAAAACATAACAACAAAAAGAGTCATTTGAACATTCAGTTCACCCTGTACTATATTGAAAACACATAATTTGATGTTTGACTTTGTGAACTGAATTTACTGTTGAAAATATACACTCACTTCAAATCTGATGACTGCAACACACTCCAAAAAAGTTTGACAGTTGACTGTTTATGACTGTGTAACATCAGCTTTTCTTTTAATAACACTTAAGCATTTGGACGCTGAAGACACCAGTTGGTTAAGTTTAGCAAGTGGAATTTTCCCCCGTTCATCCATTACTAATTTCTTCAGCTGTGCAACTGTACAGGGTCTTCGTTGCCTTATTTTGTGCTTCATAATGCGCCTCACATTCTCAATCAGAGACAGGTCAGGACTGCAGGCAGGCCATGCTAGCACTCGCACTCGCTGCTTACACAATCATGCGCTTGTAATCCGAGCAGAATGTGGGTTGGCGTTGTCCTGCTCTGGATGGCAGCATATGTTGCTCCAAAAATGTATACATACCTTTCTGCATTAACAGATGTGCAAGTTACCCATGCCATAGGCACTGGCACACCCCCAGACCATGACAGGCGCTGGCTTTTAGACCTGACGCTGATAAGAGCTTGGGTGGTCCTTTTCCTCTTTGGCCCGGAGAACACGGCGGCTGTTTTCTCCAAAAACTATTTGAAAAGTCGACTCATCACACCACAAAACACGATTCCCCTGTGCTACTGTCCATCTCAGATGAGACAGAGCCCAGAGAAGTCAGCGGTGCTTCTGGACAGTGTTGATGTATGGCTTCTGCTTCGCACAGTAAAGCCTTAATTTGCATCTGTGGATGCAGCGGCGAATGGTGTTGAGTGACAAAGGTTTACCAAAGTATTCCCGAGCCCATGTCAGGATCTCCATTACAGACTCATGACGGTTTTTAAGACAGTGACGTCTGAGGGATCGGAGATCACACGCATTCAGAAGTGGTTTTCGGCCTTGCCCTTTACACACCGAGATTTGAGCGGATTCCTTGAATCTTTTAATTATATTGTGCACTGTAGAAGGTGAAATTCCCAAAATCCTACTGATTTGTCTTTGGGGAATGTTGTTCTCAAAGTGGTGTATTATTCGTTGACGCATCTGTTGGCAGATTGGTGAGCCTCGACCCGTCCTTGCTCTTGAAAGACTAGACCTTTTTTGGAGACTCCTTTTATACTATGATTAAACAATTGCCTCAACTGTTTCACATCACCTTATTATTTCAACTTGTCACATCGCTATTAGTCCTAAATTGCCTTTGTCCTAACTTTTTTGGAACATGTTGCATGCATCAATTTCAAAATAAACATTTACCTTCAAAAAACTATGCAGTTGATTAGGTAAAACATCAGATACCTTGTCTTTATAGGTTTTTTTTTTGTTTGTTTAAATACAAGTCAAAGTACATTTACAAATCACCCCTCTTTGTTTTTATTAGCATTTTCCCTACTGTCCCAACTTTTTCGGAATTGGGGTTGTAGAAGAACTCATGTGTCCTGCATAGAGTCCTGACCTCAACCCAGGTCAGGTGGAAATCTAGTGCAAAGCCTTCCTAGCAGAGTAGAGGCTGTTATAGGAGCAAAGTGGGAACAAATCCATTTTAATGCCCATGGTTGTGGAAAGTGATGTTCATCAAGGCTGTGATTTTCAGGTGTCCACATACAGTACTTCTAGCCATATAGTGTATGATCTAAAAATAACTATTGGAAAAACTGCAATGAAACACAAAATGTTTCAAATAAACAAATAAATAGTAAGCAACTAAGAAGGTCACAAAGTAGCCGAGTGGCAGTGTAAAAACATCTAAATGTTCTTACAACCATTTTAAAAGGTCCATATATAAAATGACTATAAAAACAGCCTTGTGTCTTTATCTGGTTTGTCATGTGGATTTGAGAGCAGCTCTGTTTTACTACGTGGAAGCTGAATGTGTTGCTTGATGTAGAGTTAGAAATTTCTGCAAATAAACTCTGATCGCTGCTGTTTAACGTGACTCGCTTCTGAAAGCATGAAGCAGTCTTATGTATGCATGATGTGAACTCATGCACCACAATCCTACAGTGACAGTTAACCACTGAAGTGAAATTAAATGTTTGTCTTTGTAACTTTGCTCAATATGAACTACGTCTGAACATCTCTACCAGGTGAAAACGTTCCCTGGTGTCTAGTTTACACGGTCAACACAACCTACGAGGCTAGAAGAGTGTTTATGCTTCATCTGGATCAGGAGTTTAAGACGCCTCGCTGCGGTCTTACTTTCTGTGAGTCATGGTTGATCATCTTGACGTCCAGCAGGGACTTGATGGTTTTCTGCAGCTCCTTCTCGTTCATCTGTGTGCTCTCCTGCAGCTCTTTATAGCTCACCATCTCGCTGTTGTTGAAGGCCAGCAGCACCGCCATCTGGTAGGTGGTAACCATGGCGACGTAGGGCTTGGACAGGTAGTTCATCTTCACCTCACCTGAAAGATAGGTAGATGGATAGAAAGAGACAGAGAGTGTGAAATGATGGCAGGATTATCGGAATGATATCTGACTACTTATCTGACAGGTCAGTGTTCTTTTCCAAAATAAGCACGCACGGCGCTATAAAAGAGCGGTGACATCACCTTGAGCAGTTCTGTACGTCACTATCACTTTATTTATCCACTGCTGCTAATTTTCTGTTTCAATCTTAGACAATGAGTCCATCCATCCATCTTCAACCGCTTACTCCTTTTCAGGGTCGCGGGGAAACCTGGAGCCTATCCCAGGGAGCATCGGGCACAAGGCGGGGTACACCCTGGACAGGGTGCTAGTCCATCGCAGGGCACACAATCACACACACATTCATACACTACGGACACTTTAGACAGGCCAATCAACCTACCATGCATGTCTTTGGACTGGGGGACGAAACCAGAGTACCTGGAGGAAACCCGCACAGCACGGGGAGAACATGCAAACTCCGCACATACAGAGCCGTGGGAATCGAACCCCCGACCCTGGCGGTGTGAGGCGAACGTGCTAACCACTAAGCCACCATGCGCCCCTAGACAATGAGTCAACCAAAAAAAAACGGTTCCAGAGAAATGACGTTCCACAGAGATGACAATCTTGCCTTGCATGGCCAATCATGCTCAAACGACAACAAAACTCCCACAGAATATGTGTGTGAACATTAAAGGATTAACGAACACGTTAGTCAATTTTGTTCTGTGTGTGTGTGTGTGTGTGTATACACGCATGCTTTTCTGTCTGTTTCATAAATAGATTTCGTATCAAGAAATATAAATTGTCATAATTTTATTATATACTGTACACATTTGATAACTGAAGTAAAAGTGCATTTGTAGCGGCATCTTAAAAGAAAAGTATTACGTTTAAGTTAAGGATACTTGCGAACACGGTTTCTACACGACGGAAACTCATCGTGGTGGAGGATTTGCTTTTCTCACTCTTGTAACTACACTTTATGCACTTACAGAATAACTGAAGGTAGTGATTAAATAAGAAGCTGCACAATGAATAAGTAATAATAAACAGTGTTTAAGAGCTTCATCTGTACAGTTGTGTAGCTATAAACAGGTTGGTACAGGTGTGTGTGTGTATGAGAGAGTGTGTGTGAGAGAGAGAGAGAGAGAGAGAGCTCGGAGTAGTAACAGGACGACTGCAGGGTGGGTAACTGACTATCTGAACACAGTGAATGAAGCCGGAGCAGCTAATTGGCTCATTTGACCTGTTTCCTGCTATTCCACAACCACAACAACGTGTTAATTAAACCCAGCACAAAACACTGCCTACATGGCACTCGGAGCCTCAGAGTCTTCACGCACTGCATGCAAACACAGTCGATTAAAAGAAACGGCTGAACTTAAAGCTCTGAATGACTTCAAGCCTTAATTTGAAGGTGTCACGTTCTAACCCTATCAGTGTGACACATAGCAACATGAAACAATGAAATCAGGATCCTAATGCAAAGCTCTAATGAGAACTATGTCCTCTGTTTGTGTGTGTGTATGCACCGTACCTGTGCAGAGATAGTGTAGCCAGGTGAGCTTCCTCCCACTGAAATTCTGGTTATAAAACAGCTCAAACTAGAGGAAGAGAGACATCAGCAATAACATATACGCTCTGTATAGTGTGTCATATAGAAACAATTGACTTGAAAGTTTTAGTTATTTGGTTATTGTTAGTTAAACTCCAGTAATGTTAAAACCACACGCAATAATTCCTAAATCATTCATTCCCGCCTAAGTGAAATGCCACACAAGTGCACAGTGTCATTACATACATATATACACAGACAGAAGTGCACAACGGATCTTAATTAATTCTCTTGTATTTTGTTTTTGTTTGTTTGTTAAGAATTTAATACCATGCCAGCTACCATGGCTATTTTCACGGTAAGAAACAGGTTAAAAAAGTAGCATACGTGGGGTGGTATGCGTGACATTTACTCAACTAGTTTTACAACTTGTCATTACATTTGGTGATATACACCGTCCGTTTAAAAATATATTTTTTTGTAAATAAAATGTTAGTTTTCTAATGAAAGAAATGAATATGTCGGTACAATTATAATTTTGTCCACAACACCGATTTCAAACATTTAATCAAATAAGCCCCGAGTCCTACACTTCTTGAACCCATGAAGTGAGGGGAAATAAGTATTCTGACACTTGTTTTTGTTATTTAATATACTTCCAGTAGATACATGTATGTCCACTTCAAATTTACAGACAATGTCTTTTGACTTTGTACTTCTAAATATGAACAGAAACACTGGAGTTGAGACGACTGCTATGCAGTTCGTTGCTTACTGCTCTCTGTTAATAATCGGTACCGATAGTTTTTCCCAGTTGTGTCCGCTGCGGGAGCGGTTTAGAAGGGTCCAGTCATTATACATTACGAGAGCAGCCTCTAGAGGCCAAATAAAAACTATCACTGACTAATTTGGTTGTGTTATTTGAAGTGTTTTTTTATTTTTTAGTTCACTTTGGCAGTCTCTGTTTGGAGTTTGGATGTACATCCTTTATTTACATTAATATTTATTACTAGTTAATATATATATTACTATTTATAGACTTATTTCATTTAAAAAAAGAACGGTACATTTTCATGGTACAGTAAGTACTGTTTATTTTTATAATAAAGTTCAGCGGTATTTTACTCTGAATGTTATTGTTGCATTCAGTATAAATTTGAAAAACTATCGGTTGATTAATCGGTTATCGGCAGGTACTGATCCACTAATCGGTCGACCTCTACTCTCTGTGTAACTATTCTTCCTGCTGCCGTCTGGTTGTCCTGCGACTCTTTTTGAGTGACTGCTGGCTTCTCTCTGATCTCGTACCTTCCTTATCAGTCTGAGAGTGTATTGTGAAATCATATCTGGGGACGATTAGTTGTGGTTCCAGGAACTTTACACCTGTGGATTAATTGTACCGACAGGGATGCTTAAGGTCTTTAAGGATGTTTAAGGCTCTGTAGGTTTTTCCTATCAAGTGTTGTTTAATCATGTTGTCCCTGAGAACTTCTTCACTTTCACCCTGAATCTACTTGTTGCTTGAAATCTTCCCAACCAACTGCAACGTTTTTTATGACAACACCTGGTGCACGAGAACATTTGTTTGGCAGCATTTATATCTACAACACGATTTATATTGCCTTCCTTCTGATGTCAAGACGACTATGTCGCTGGGACATGGTAACTCACCATTTGTACACTCTTCTCGAGTTCCTGAGGGATGGCAAACGTAGATGAAGGAACCTGGGTGAGAGGCCATGCACCCGCCTGCAATACACACGCACACACACATCTTACTTCACACAATCCTCTCATGTTTCCCACAACAGTGACACTTGAGAGAAATTTGCTGGTTAAGACATGTTTGGGGAAACTGAATGTGAAATCACCGGTTCTTTACGCTCCATGAACAGATTTAAAGTGCTAACATATCAGGCCCGGTGTTTATGTTCCTCCAGCTCTACATATTTGTGTGTGTGGTCAGTCTCTCACGGTCTCACCTGTAACACGTAGATCTGAAAGCTGATGCCCAGATCCACTACGGTCTCCTGGGTTTTAATGAAGTTGTTGAACTTGTTGTTGAGGTCAGCACTGACGCTCATGTCGGTGTACATTCTGTGAAGTTTGCTCGTAAACTCATAGCCACATGCTTGCTGCAAACCACAGAACAGAGAAGGATACAAAAAAAAGGAAACAAACAAGAGCATAGTTTGCACACTTTCATCTGATAAAGCCCTGCATTTCTGCAAACTGCTTGGGTGTAATGACAGAGCTTCTGTGTAAAGAGAGGGTGAGGGGGAAGTGTTCATCACAGTTGAGTCACTTTATTGTGTGGACTTTATTTTAGAGTCACTTGAGTGCAGAATTACAGGTCAAAATGAGACACATTTTGGTCTTACCTTTAGTTTGTTAATCATGGCTTCCTCAGAGTCCATGGATAATGAAAGGCCATGTATTAACCTCTTGGCAAGCATTCTGGCATAAAACTAAGAGAGAAGAGAGACGCAAACAGTGCTAAAGAGAAGCAAATGCTTTATAACTTATATTCTAACACTATATAAAGGTTAAAGGGGAGTTAAAGGGGTTTGAGAATCCCTGATTTACACCAATAGACAACATTATTTCCAAACACACAAGAACAGGGCTGGGCGATAAAACGATCTCGAAAAAAAAAATCCATGATATCGATGATGGGTTTTTCAGTAATTATCGATATTTAGCCTACATTCTACCTTTAGATGAACACCGGTGGAACCTTTCTTCTGTGCCATCATGCGACAGACGGACTGCTTTTATGGTTGCAGTGCCTCCTCGTTTATTACGGCTGCGTCCGAAATCGCATACTACGACAGTACGTAATTGACATTCAAAAAGTACGTACTATTCAACATGTGTGTATTATGACTACAATCCCGGACATACTACATCCACCATGTTAGCACAGTCATGTGACCTTCGACGTCATCATAAACACAAAAAATCTCATACAAGTTAACTCTTTCCTGCTGAGATTACCTTCTGAAAAACATCTTTGTCATCTATGTACTTAAAGACAGTGATGAAGCTGGTAAGTTTATCCTCCACCTCGTTCTCGGTCATCCCCTTTGCTGATTTCTTCAGCAGATTGTCACAGTACTTAGCAAGCTGTAATGCACGGCACAAGAGAACAGGCATATGAAATCCACATTGTGATTAGTGTCACTGTGCAGAGAAAGTGTCTGTTTTAACAGATCATCATACGCAGCATTATTCTGAGAGGAAAGGTAATAAAAGATAATACAAGAAAGAT
Source organism: Ictalurus furcatus (assembly GCF_023375685.1). NCBI lineage: Eukaryota > Metazoa > Chordata > Actinopteri > Siluriformes > Ictaluridae > Ictalurus > Ictalurus furcatus. Next base: position 30,881,591 of record NC_071255.1, read on the forward strand.
AATAAAATAAAATGAAAAAAAAAAAAAAACCAAACAACAACAAAAAAAAACAACTCACCAGTTCAGGCGCTTTACAAATGGATTTGGGCTCTCTGTAGTTTACTACTGACGTCAAAGCCTGAAAAAAAGTCAAGATATAAATAATAAATAAGTTTATCATTTAAAGAGGGTTATGAAGCGTACTCATAGTACTTTTGAAATCTCTAGACACCATTAAAGTTCAATGTTATTAAAAAAACAAAAACAAAATACCACTCCGAATATCATTTAAGACCAAATTTGCAGTTATATAATAGGCTAAAACGTTATTTGAAGTTCTTTAGGGAGGTTACTGCTGGACACATGCATGACCAACAACTAACCATCTAAAACTCTAAGACTATGTAAATGAAAGGAAATTAAAGACAATTCAATACTTTGATTTAATGTAATTTCAGACAATTTAAGACATTTTACAGAGCTGCCGACACTCTGTTAATGACTTCATGTCTGCTACTGAGGTCAATTAATTTAATATTCTAATAATAAGATTGTCTGCCACTTATTATTATTATAATAGTTTATAGACAACCATACAATTGACTAAATCCTATTTTCCTGACACTCTGATGCCACCTACTGGTTTAAAATCATGACCTGTATAAATTGTATGGAAAAAAAACCCCACAACAATGATACCCGGGAATACTCTTTTATTCTATATATACACCAGAGAGCGAATCAAATGATATCCTTAAAAGCGGCCTAGGAGTTTAAGGACACTTGTTATGCGCTGGAGCATTTCCACTGAATGAATGGAAATTATGTCGAAAAAATGTATACACTGTTGTGACGTATTCGCAATAAACGTTGCAAAAAAATAAAAATAAATAAATAAATAAATATTTCATTTGACTCAGCCTCACACATTTATCGTGTTTGATTCTGTGGATATGAATTCATATTACGTGCAATCCTGAACATGCTAGTCTACAAGCTAATGCTGTACTACGGCCCCGTACAAGATCTTTCATAAATACTTCTGATTTCTCTTAGTGTATGTTTAATAAAAATCTTCGTGAAAGGAGGATGTGTACCTTGTCAAGCGCACTCATGAAGTGCTGATCCCCGTTGAGCACTGTGTTAATCAACTGGACAAATTTACTATGAACCTCCAACACGGACTCCACAAACTGAGTTGGCATCTGCAGCGAGAACAGGAGAACTTCTTAAGCGTGTGGTAACAGAAAACCAAAATCAGGCATATAATCCTTTTCTTTATTCGTAAGAATTAAAAGATTATCCCAAGTCTATTTACTGGAATAATTGTGGGAATTAGTGACGGCATTGTAACGCTGCGGAAGAGGGGGCAGGTTTCATCCGCATCCGTTGTCTCCTTCCAGTGAATTAGATCATCGCAATGAAGCAAAGACACGGGGTTTACAGCTGTATTCAGTCATCCGATCAGCACAAATACACCGCCCCGTATATGCAGCCCAAAACAACATTCGCATGCATCCATTCACACACACACACACACACACAGACAGACTCACGTTTTCCTGAGAGAGGTTACTGGTGGCTCGGAGCCCCTCATCACGAATGTGCAACTGCAGCTCCTGGATCATGTGAGGTAAGCCACTGGCGACCGCCCGCAACAGTGTGTACATATTCGCCATGTCTGAAAACGAGTCAACACAAGCCACATCAATTCTCCACGTCAGTCAGTGAGACAGGGGTTTGGGCTCCTGCATGTCAGACTGCTCAGGAGTAACAGCAGTTTACAAATCAAGGATAAACGTCACAGGTATTTAACCAGACACTGAATTGTTACGGTTTGATTTCAGACATGGTGAGCGACAGAGTTTCATAACCTGGCTAGTTTGAGGAGAGATAGATAATGAATATAATGATAAACGCTGCACTCAGAACACTGACTTCAGCAGTACTTACAGTGAATGAAGAGCAACACTATTAGTACAGTATAGAATTATTAGCAGAAAAGGGAGATACCAACAAACAAACTGAAAATTGATATATAAAATATTAATTACATATGAAAATTGAATGACACATTCAATTTTCATATGTAATTAATATGAATGATTTTGACAGAGAACCACACATACACTATAGTCCCTGACCATCTCTCTCCGTTTCCTCAAAGCTAACCAGCTGTTGCTACCAACACATCACAGCCAGGATCTATTTTGAAGAGGCTGGCCCGACTCAGAATAACATGTAATGTCATTACTGCATTCCAAAAATGACTTGTACCCAGAATACTCGTCCGTTTCACATGAAGTACTGCTAATAAATACTGATAGTGTTTCTTTTGAAGATGATTCCTGATTTGTTTTGTGCTTTACTTCGCTGGAGTAGATGCGACAAACTGCATCGAAGAAAGGAGAAAAGGATAGACTGAAAAGTGCTTAAAACGGCTCTGAAAGATTTAGGGTTAGTAGACGAATCACAAAACAGTCCAATATTGGAGCTTGTGTTTGAAATACACTATATGACCAAAGTTTGTGGACACCTGACCATCACACCCATATCTGCTTGGTGAGCATCCCATCCCAGATTTATTCCCTCTGCTGTTATAGTAACCTCCACTCTTCTGGGAAGGCTTTCCACTAGGTTTTGGAGCATGGCTGTGGGGATCATTGTGTGAACATTCAGCTACAAGAACATTAATGAGATCAGGCACTGCTGTTGGGTGAGGAGGTCTGGAGTGCAGTCGGTGTTCCAGTTCATCTCAAAGGTGTTCAGTGGAGTTGAGGTCAGGACACTGTGCAGGACACTCGAGTTCTTCCAGTCCAACCATGATAAACCATGTCTTCATGGAGCTGGCTTTGTGCACAAGGGCATCATCATGCTGGAACAGGTTTGGGCCTCTTAGGTCCAGTGAAGGGAAATAACGCAACAGCATATAAAGCCATTCTATACAGCTTTGTGGTAACAGTTTGGGAAAGAACCACATATGAATATCATGGTCAGGTGTCCACAAACTTTTGGATATATACCTTAGCTCCATTTGGACGACATTTTCAAAAATGTAACAAACTTCTTTCTTTGAATTGTTTTTATTTTTACTTTTTTTTCACATTTGACCAGGAATGCATTTCCTTTCAATAAATAAGTCTCTCATACTTAAAGATATTTTTTGAAACCCAGGGTCTCATGATCGACAGGTTCTTTCACATCCTGCATCATCAGTATTTACTGATGCAATTCTTTTGGACCTAGAATGAAACATTACTACAAGCTAAATACTAGTGGATGTGGCTGTGACAATTAAACAGTACAGACCATCTCTCTTTTCTTGTCTGACAATGTTCTGGCACTCTCCATGCAGGAACTGCAGGTGGTCAGCCACCATCCTCTGCTGGCATTCGTGGATCACTTTGGCATAGGAGCTTGGATGCAGGTACTTCCGACATCGCACCTCTTCGTCTTTCAAACGCCCCAAAACCTTTAGGCAAAAATACACAGACAAGAACAATTAAACAGACAGGATTATAAATAGTAAATCAATCAAACAGTGTCTTGAGCAGGCAAATAAGTCAACCTGGCTGAAATTTCCACTAAAGCTTGTAGGGTTTTAGTAAAAAAAAAAAGAAACCAGAGGCTTCCTCATTATAATGACTAAGTCTAATAACAATATTCATTAAAACACAACAAGTGTAACCACCAGGGTTTTCCCAGGCCGCTACACATTTAGCACATGCCTTGGTGAACAATCCAGAGCACCTATGTCTTGTGACGTTATGACTGAAAGAGATGCTAGTGGAAATGCTAATTAATACAACCCCAATTCTGAAAAAGTTGTACTTTGACTTGTATTTAAACAAAAAAAACTCAAAGACAAGATATTTGACGTTTTACCTAGTCAACTGCATAGTTTTGTTTGAAGATAAACGTTTATTTTGAAATCGATGCATGCGACACGTTCCAAAAAAGTTGGGACAGGGGCACTTTAGGACTAATAGCGATGCGACAAGTTGAAATAAGAAGGTGATGTGAAACAGGCGAGGCAATCGTCTAATCATAGTATATAAGGAGCCTCCAAAAAAGGCCTTGTCCTTCAAGAGCAAGGATGGGTCGAGGCTCACCAATCTGCCAACAGATGCATCCGCGAATAATCAACAGTTTGAGAACAACAAATCAGTAGGATTTTGCCTTCTACAGTACACAATATAATGAAAAGATTCAAGGAATCCGGTCAAATCTCGGTGCGTAATGGTCAAGGCCGAAAACCACTTCTGAATGCATGTAATCTGTCAGACATCACGGTCTGAAAAACCGTCATGAATCTGTAATGGATATCCTGACATGGGCTCGGGAATACTTTGGTAAACCTTTTCAAGGCTTTTTTTTATATATATTATATATATATATATATATATATATATATATATATATATATATATATATATATATATATATATATATATATATATATAGTACAGGGTGAATTGCATTTTCAAATGACACTCTTGTTTGTTTGGTTTTTTTGCATTTTCCATACTGTCCCAACTTTTTTGGAATTGGGGTTGCATTATTATTGCACTTAGAAAGAGCAAAAACTGTGAAAACAATGCAAAAAACACAAGAGCATAAACTAGGATCTATCTTTAACAGTTAAAAACAAAACATGGCAAACAAAGTGAGGGGTGGACAATACTTCATTACTAGACTTAAGTATTATTTTGGTGTACTTGAGTAGTATTAAAATTTAATACTTGTATTCCCCTTTACATTTCCAAAAAGAAAAACTTGAAGATGAGCGCACCTGGTCCTACCTCAGTAAAATGTTTCAAAGTGCCAGAGTACACAAAGTCTCGTATAAAACGAGGCTTCTCCTTTTGGCTCTACCTGATTTGAAAAAGCATGTTGAGCGTGTGAAGCTTTGTCAATTGGCTAATGTTAACTGGCTGCTATTTTGACTAAAGGTAGGTGTTTACATTGCTAATGCCAGGTTAGACTAGCATTGATTAAAATGGATATAAAAAGTCTACACACCTCTGTAAAAATGGCAGGTTTTAGTGATGGAAAAAAAATGAAACCAAGTTAAACCATAGCAGAACCTTTTTCACCTTTATTGTGAAATCAAGTGACAAAAACAAACAGAAATCTTTTATGGGGAAAAAGAAAAACAAAAAACTTCCAATACCCAGCTTGCATAAGTGTGCCCAACCTTTTAGAATTGGGAAAGTGGCAGTGTTCAGAATACACCTGCCATCAATTAATGTGACTGATTACCCCCAAATAAAGTACAACTGTTCCTGTAGGATTTTCCTGACATCATCTTGGTACCATCCAAATGGAAACGCCATGGGCTGCAATGAGCTTACAAAGCAGGTATGGGATTTCATTGTTGAAACATATCAGGAAACATATCATTTCAAGGCATTGGATATACCATCCAATCTCTTGGTGAGGTCATATAAATCACATGGGTTTTTATTCCACTCCTATGCAGATGACACTCAACTCCGCTCTCCTTCCCCTCCCTCAGACACTCATGTTTACGCTCAGCATATCTGGCAGACATCTCATCATGGATGGGAGCTCATCATCTGAAACGTAATCTCCAGCTAAACTGAGCTGCTGTTCATCCCAGGTGATTCCTTCCCATACCAGGATCTCTCTGGACAACTCTCCGATCTCACCTTCGGTCACTGCACACAACCCTGCGGTAACCACGGTCAATCAACTGTCCTTTTCCTCTCACACTGCTAATCTGACACGCTCGTATCGATTTCTCCTTTACAACGTCAGAAGGATTCGTCTAACCCATTTCTATACACACAGGCCACTCAGGTGCTTGTTCAGTCCCTTGTCATTCCGAGACTGGACTACTGCACCTCTGCAAATGATCCAGAATGCAGCTGCATGTCTTGTTTTCAACCTTCCTAAGTTCTTCCACACCACCCCACTGCTACGCTCACTGTACTGGCTTCCTGTAGCTGCCCGCATAAGATTTAAAACACTGATGCTTGCCTACAAAACCGAAAACGGACCAGCACCCACCTACCTTAAAGCACCTGTCACACCCTGCACTGCACCATGCTCCCTCTGATCGTCTAGCACTGCTCGACAGGTCCTACCATCTCTCAGGGTACAAGGAAGGCATGCATCAAAACTCTTCTCTGTTCTGGCACCTAGGTGGTGGAATGAACTCCCCCCTAGATGTGCTTTTCTTGCTATATCACTTCTCCAACAGAATTTTTAGACTGATAGTATTCTTAGTCCTGATCTAGTGAATCAGTATCGGGATGTAATTATTGATAGAGACTTCAAAGCACTTCTGTAAGACGCTCTGGATAAGAGCGTTTGCCAAATGCCATAAACGTAAATGTACCACACAACACTGTAAAGACAATAACCAACAAGTGGAGTAAACGTGGCACAACAGTGGCTTTACTAAGAACAGGAAGTCCCTCTAAAATTGATGAGAAGACCAGGAGAAAACTCATCAGGGAGGCTGCCAAGAGGCCTACAGTAACATTAAAAGAATTGCAGCAATTTCTGGCAAGTCCTGGTTGCTCCCTACATGTTATGGTCTGATGAGACCAAAGTTGAAATTTTTGGCCATAATACCAAAAGATATGTTTGGCGCAAAACGAAAAACACAGCACATCATCAGAAGCAAATAGAACACCATCCTCACGGCAAAGCATGGTGGTGGCTGCATCACGCTCTGAAGCTGCATTTCTTCAGCTGGAACTGGTGCTTTAAGCAGGGTGGAGGGAATAATGAACAGTTCTAAATACCAGTCAATATTGGCTCAAAACCTTAAGGCTTCTGCTAAAACACTTAAAATGAAGAGGAATTTCACCTTTCAGCATGACAACGACCCGAAGCAAACCTCCAGATCAACAAATAATGAGGCTTCACCAAAACAAGATCAAGGTTTGGGAATGGCCCAGCCAAAGTCCAGATCTAAATCCAACTGAAAATCTGTGCGGGGAGCTGAAGAGAGCTGTACACAGCAAATACCCAACCAATTTGACCGTGTTAGAATTCTTTTGCAAGGAAGAATGGCAAAATATTACTAAGCCAAGATATGCCAAACTCGCATGAAAAATAAAAAATGTAAAATAACCCAGTTGCATAAGTGTGCACACCCCTAAACTAACACTTAGTTGAAGCACCTTTACATTTTATTACAGCATTCAATCATTTTGGGTAAGTATTAGTTTAGGGATGTGCACACTTATGCAACCGGGTTATTCTACATTTTTTATTTTTCATTCCCCCCCCCCAAAAAATGATTCTTATTGTTTTTCACTTTAATTTATAGGTTGCAACTTGACTGCAATAAAAGGTAGAAAAGGTTCTGACGTGATCTATCTTGGTTTGATTTTTTTTTTTTACATCATAAAACCCTGCCATTTTAACAGCAGTGTTTAGACCTCTTATATCCACTGTAAAGGTCCAATTCTAGCTAATGGTAAACATATGCACACTTACAGAGACAGTATGATGCTTTCAAGCAAAAATTACAGTTTCTATAGAAAAAACAAAACCCATCATGTAACAATTTTAGCTATAAAAACATGACTAATTTGATTTCTTGCATTAAAAACCATTTACTTTTAATGATTGAACACATAAATTGGGAACTTTTTTTACTTTCACTTTAGTAAATATTTTGGCTGGACACTTTCACTTTTATTTTTACTTTTCCACTTAAGTATAATTTCTCAGTATTTTGTCCACCCCTGGGCAGGAAGGTACGGGTCATCGTGTTACCTTTTCCATGTACTGAGAGCAGTTGGACTCCTGCAGTAGGTTGGAGGCTTCTTGTTTGTAATACTCTCCTGTTTTTGTCAGAAACGGCCCTTCAAAAATCTCGTGATAAAACTAAAACACAGGGAATGGTTCTCATGTGGGTCACGTGTGCAGATACTTTCAGTTTTGTCTTATTTGGAATGCTATACAGTGTAAAAGCAAGCTATTTCAGATTCGTTAGTCTTTTATATCACGTGAGTGCACAGTTAATAAACTGTAAACATATCCAAATATCACAGAAACATGTAGTCCTGTATGAAACCTCACCAGGACACAATGCTCTAACTATAGTAGCGTTATTTCACAGGTACTCACCTTTAGAGGAAACTTTTTCTTGTATTGTTCAACATGAACAAAGGAGTTGATAACCCCGTGGATTACTTTCTGATTCGGATTCTCCCCACACCGATCACTAGGAACATTTTAACTCAGTATTACAAAAATACTCCTCGCTCAGACTGAAACTAAATCAGTGCATAATAGAGAAGCAGTTCATCAAGATGAGACGGACAATATTAGCTCATAAACGAAACACAAACGGAGTAAAAGGCGATATCGACTGTCTGATGCTTTGACCTACTTTTTGATTTCTTTCAGAAGCATTCGGATCAACACGGCTTGAAGAGGCTCAATCATCAGTTTCCTCCACATATCAAGTGCAAGCTGGAAATGTCAAACACAATCATCACAATTTTGAATAATTTTGAATAAAAATAATAATAATCATTTGGGGTCCAAGAATGGATTTACACCTTAGATTATCTGGATAGAAAATATAAACACAGAAACGTCTATATCAATGCACTCGAGATGCTTTAAAAAAAAAAAAAAAAAAAAAAAAAAAAAAAAAAAAAACCACTGCAGGATATCTGAGATGCCTTAGATACTTGTGCAAGAAATTAACCACTTCAGGGATGTGCTGTTTTAGGAAAATAATCAACAACAAGGTGGTGCGAGAGGCGTTTCCAAGGTTGATTATTATCTAGTTCTCCTAACTGTGGCCATGAAGGGATGCACATGGTCAGCAACAATACTTAACTACACTGTGGCATTAAAGCATTGATTGGTATTAACGGGTCCAAAGTGTGCTAAGAAACCATTCCCCACACCATTACACCACCTCCACCAGCCTGGACTGTTGACACAAGGCAGGTTGGGTCCATGGATTCATGATGTTGGTGCAAAATTCTGACTCTACCATCTGTGTGCCTCAGCAGAAATCAGGATTCATCAGACCAGGCTATGTTTTTCTAGTCTTCACGTGTCCGGTTTTGCTGAGCCTGTGCTCATTGCATCCTCAGCTTTCTGTTCTTTGCTGACAGAAGTGGAACCCCACATGGTCTTCTGCTGTTGTAGCTCATCCACCTCAAGGTTCGACGTGTTATGCGTTCTGAGATGCCTTTCTGCTCACCACAATTGTACAGAGTGGTTAACTGAGTTAGTGTAAACTTTCGGTCAGCTCGAACCAGTCTGTCCACTCTCCGTTGAACTCTCTCTAATCAACAAGGCGCTCACCAGATGTTTTTTCTTTATTGGGTAAAAATCCCAGGAGATCAGCCCGCACGGCACCAACAATCACATCGTGATTAAAACCACGGAGATCACAGTTTTCCCCCAATCTGATGGCTGATCTGAAAATTACCTGAAGCTGCCCGCCCGTATCTGCACAATTTTATGTAGTGCACTGCTGCCACATGATTGGCTGATTAGATAATTGCATGAACGAGGACCTGTTCCTAATAAAGTGTTCGATGAGTGTATTTATTTGGATATATAATAATTAAACATGTATGTTTCCATAATCTGCTCCCACCTACCATCACCTACTTCTTGCACCCTAATTGATTTGTAGACTGCAAATAAAAATACATCTGCCACCAGGCGTAGTGCTTTATTTAAACCGTATAAAACCGTAGGTGTGTGCTTCTAATCATGGCTGAAGTGAACACCTTCCTCTTAGGAAATAATAAATAAATAAATAAATAAAACGAGCAAATCTGGGATTTCCAATGGCACAAACATTTTTTGCACAGAATAGAAAAACAAGGAACAAGACAGGAAGATGATTGTCAAACGTTAAGAGCTGATTTGCATGGTATGCACAATATAGCAATCAGATTTCAGAAATCGAACAAAACACAAACAAACGCGGTTAAAAATTGAACCCAGATACCAGACACGTGACCTTGTTGTGTCTATGCCAAGTCTAAATTCCTGAAAACAACCGAATCGAGTCATTTGGCACCGAACAACGTGTAATCTGGAACTCTACGTCACTTCTGCATTCTTCAAACGAGTCGAACGTAACAGCTTTACCGGAGTGCAGTAGTTTGTCTTTGGGCACATGAGTGTTTCTGTACCTCTCCGATCTCCATCAGTGGTTCGTTCATATCGACTCCTCCGTAGCCGTACTGCAGATCTGCTTCGGTCAGTTTGTTCTTCTTTATAAACTGTGTGTTGAGGTACCTAACAGGAAAAAAAATTAATAAATAAAAAATCACTACATGAACAGCAGCAAACGAACACAAACCGCACCACATCCCACAACATCTGGGTCAAACGGCGATGATGGAAGAAAACAATTCCAGAGAAACGATGAGTCACTTACAAGCAATATTTTGAGAAGACGTTTCGCTCCGTGCGAGTCACAGTGCCTGAACTCACTGGTCAGTGAAGTGACCTTAATACAACTTTTTGCCCAAAATTTCATTAACACAGTTTCCCTCTTGTCCAAAATGTGTTTAGCTGTAAAGTTTGCTTCGTGTTTACTTTCAGTGATTAAAAAGGGTTCATTGCTATGCCAGCTAACCATGGCTATTTTCCTGATGAGGAACAGGTTAAAATGAAAGAGAAGATAAAAAGACAGAAAGAAAGAAAGACAGAAAGAAAGACAGAACGAGAGAAAGACAGACAAAGAAATCGACAGAAAGAAAGACAGACAGAAAGAGAGACAGAAAGAAAGAAAGAAGCAAAGGAACATTTACAGACATTTTTTAAAAGTTTATCTTTGATTTTAAAAAAAATAATAATCTAAAACTAAATCTGTCCTCACTTCATTAATAATCTTTTCATATGAATCAACTGAATATATTAAATAATAATAATAATAAAAAAATCCTAGAGGAGTCAAAACCATCACAGTCCACTAAAATGTGCCTCAAAGATATTGGACTTTGGCAGAAGGGGCATAAAGGAGGATCTTCACCCGTTCGAGTGGCCTATTTGGCAGCGGGTGTAGATGATACAGTCCGAGCGATTATCCGAGTAGAAACAATGTTTTCTACCAACAACAGAAATCGCTGGAAGACTGAAGGAAAGAAGCCTATGTTTCCATGGCAACCACTCAACCAATAAAACGACCCAGTGTTAAGCCTTTAATTAAATGTAAAGACGTTACAAATGAAGCGAACTGTACATCGTGTAACGCTTCGGTTTACAGTAAGCTATGCTCTAGAAAAGAAAAGGTTTCTCTCTACGCACCGATATAAGCAGTCCATGTAGTCAGCACCCTTACTGTACTCCTCCCAGTATCTATGATACATCAGCAGCACTTTCTCCTCAGACTCCAGCACTTTCTGCAAACACAGACAAGGCCGTCTCGTCGGTGGTGGAGTAGTGACAAGTAAATGATGAGTAAACGAACAGGAGATAAACGTTATTACTACAGGCACACGTGATGAAGTCTAACGTTAGTCCTTACCTTATATAGTTGACGGACATGATTTTCCAGAAACACTTTAGTCTCCGTGTATAGCCGTTCACCCAGGGGTTCTGGGTATGCGACACACAACGCGTAAATATCACTGAGACCTGCGGTTAAAGAAACTTTACAGGATCACAGTCAGAATCTAGAACATTTGGTAGGATTAGCGTTATTTGCTCCTAAGATCTTTAACCGCGCAGTAAAATCCCCCAGCGTGAAATTAACTCGCTTTACGTGTGTTCAGAATAAGAGTTATAGGACCACTCCAAGCTTTTCTATGCTCTGGCTACCGCATCGGTGTAATAACCACAGACAATTCTGATGTTTTCCCGTTCCACTTACCAGTCCCTCCAGGATTTCACGCAAAATCAAGCAAACGCCACAATATTCGGAGGAGCCTGCAATTTCTCACTATTACCGCGGGTTCGAGCCGAGACGTGTGATGTTCAGCCAAAGCCCTCTTCGATTCATGTGCATCGAACATGAGTGCAGTTAAAAGTTCTCGTTTATGGACAAACGTCACTGAGACACAATTTTGTGCAATTGTAATTTCGCCAATTCGAGCAGTTTTCTGCAAAAAAAGACAATCACACACACAAAAAAAAATCTATAAAAACCTGTACAGACTGACTTATAACAGGAGTCTAAGGGCAGATAATTGGGGCAGTTGTACTACATTTATGAATGAGATGTTTTTTTGTAGGAGACTGGGTAATTCTTAGTTAAGATATTTGAAAATGAAGCTCTAAATACTTATTAGAATTTGTCCCTTTCGGTGACCGCATTTTTCGGAAAGTGCTTTAGTCTTTTCCTGATTGTGCACAGATACTACAAAAACATTCTGGGTAAGTAACGGGAATGATTTTTGACTGTATTCTTCCTGGGCAGCCAATCGGCATGGCAGGTAGTGCTGCTGTCTCCGTGTTCAATCCTGAGCTCGGGTTACTGTGTGTGTGGAGTTTCATGGAAAGTTACTTCCACGTCTGTGTGGGTTTCCCAGATGGATGTATAAATGAATGAATGAATGAATGAATGAATGAATGAATGTATTGCTTTGGTGTTTAAATGTACATTCGAAACTTATACTAACTGTAATGGTTGTATTTTTAAATTTGCACTACATACACTACCGGTCAAAAGTTTAGACACACTCATACTTTATTTATTTTTTTCCCCACATTTTAGAATAATAAAGTCATCAAAACTCTGGAGTAACACAAATGGAACTGTGGGAATTATGTTGTGATAAAAAAATCCAAAATAAATAAAAATAATTTAATATTTTAACATCTTCAAAATAGATGCCCTTTTTACATAGATTTTCCAGAAATGTATTCTCAGCGTTTTCTCGACAGATTTGTTGAGGAATTTCCATGAGATGCTTTTTAAACAGTATTAAAGGAGTTCACACCTATGCTGGACACTTATCGGCTGCTTTTCTGAATATTTCACTCCGAGTGGTCCATTTAAAAAAAAATTTTTTGTAAATAAAATGTTAGTTTTCTAATGAAAGAAATGAATGTCAGCACAATTATATTTTGTCTACAACTCCGATTTCAAACATTTAATCATACATCTTCAGATCAAAAGGCTTTTAACGTCATGAGAAACATTTCAGTCGAGTGTCCACAAACATTTGACTGGTAGTGTACTTGTTTGTAACTTAATAAACTGCCATTAGCCTTCAATTATCAGCACAAGGGAAACATGCCAAAATTATTCTCTGTCAGTAGAGATAAAAAAGTAAACTTTGTAAAGTAGACTGTGTCTCTAAGCTCCTAAGCATTTATCACACCAAACCGAGCGTAGCCTGTCCCCAAGCTCCTCTGTGAAAGGATACGAGAAGCGGTCATTCCAAGTAGCTCTCTCTACGTAATCCAGCATCACCACCGCCTTGATGGTGGTGAGCAGCTTGTTCCAGGTCTCATCAAAATCCACCACCCGTGGCTTTAAGGACATCGTGCAGCTCCCACTGCAAACTGCTGGAACAGCAAAGGAAGAGGTCATAAAATGCAAACCATCGATCATCCAATATACAACGGCGATACAATCACTAACCTCAGGACTGGTGGTGATGATTTCTTACTAAACAACCACTAACTACATGACGAATGATCACACGGTGAAGGACACGGAGTGAGTTTCCAGAACTGGGGACATTATTACCATGGAGATATCAAAGATTAAAACATCTAAACAGAGACTAAACACGATGCCACTCAGTTTAACGTTCCCATGAAATGGCAGGAGAGCGGTGATTTGATTCCCTGTGTTGGTGTATTTCCTTTTGAAACAGGAAGTCAGAATGACAGCGAGATTTACACACGATACATAAACGCCACACATCACTGCCAACTCTTTAAATATGGAGAACAGAGAAGAGGTTAACGAGAGGCTTTATTTATGTCCGAGGAGGAGGATTCCTCACCGCCACACCGATTTAATTAAACGAGAAACTGGAAACGAAGTCACCGTGTGATTTTGGAGTCGCCGTACACGTGTGAGGTCGAAGGTCAGTGGCACAGATGGTGACGGAGAGGTTCAGGGTCGTCAGCGGAAACCATCCGAATTACCCTGAAGGTGCGTTCACACATGCAACCATTTTATCACTGCACTATCATGTCGCCAGTAGGCGTTTATATTACTGGTTGCCATAGTAACATTGATCAGTGGGTGGTGCAACTAGCGTTGCAACAAACCAGTTTTCTTGCCGTTAAAACGAAACCTTCTGGAGGGAGAGTGTTTGTATAAAAAATACACCAGGGTATATATGTGCATCATATTGTACGAGATGGAAATACAGCATATGCTCTTTGCCATCGCGGACATCTATCTATCGCTGGAAGTCGCCGGCTTTCGTTGGAAAAGAACGGTGTGCGGTCACTTTGTCAATGCGAGTCGCTGTGGCTTTAGTGTTGGAGAAACCCTGAAGACATGTAAAGATGGACTCTGGACGTTCCGGCATCGAACAGCTCCAAGTTAGGGGGAAAAAAGGGGTCCGTCATGTCAACTCCACCTCACACAATTCTATACTCGTAAAAATAAAGAATGATTTGTTTCTCCACCGAATAATGATTGGAAAAGGAAATGGCTGTGTCCCAAACCGCATACTTACCTACTATATAGTAGGTGAAAAGCAGTACACCAGAGGTGTAGTAGCTATGTCCGAATTCTCAGTATGCGAGAAACAGTAGGCGAGATATACCCGGATGGTGTACTGCTTCCCGGCGAGATTTTGCAGTATGCAACCGATGCCCACTACGCGAGTCAAACAATCCCATAATGCAACGGGACTGGTGCAGACGAGCTCAAAAAAATAAATAAATGAATAAACGCAGAAGACAGCGTCAGCTCTTTTTAAGTATTAAACCTCGGTTAAACAGGACTTGTTTAACAAAACCCGAATAAACTGTTAACTGGTTTAAGATTTGTGTGTTTATGATGATGTCGAAGGTCACATGACAATGCTAACATGGTGGATGTAGTGTGTCCAGAATTGTAGTCATAACACACACACACACACACACACACTGACTGACTAGTACGTACTGTCACAGTATGTGATTTCGGACACAGCCCATGTGTGAAGACGCACCGCTGAACCATGTTTGCTGTGAAGGAGCGGATACTGTAGATCAAGCCCCTCCCTCCAGGGGCAGGGGAGAGTAGGGGAGGCGGAACATACAGCTCTAGAGAGCGTTTAATTGGACGAAAACAAGACTAGTACATGATGAATCACGTAAAAACGTTAATCATTTTCCTGTAATTGGGCTATAAAATGAAAAGCAAATATCTCCAAAACTACATGTGTTGCTGTATATAGACCATGTATAGACCATGATATTGGTCTTGAGAGCTGTGATATTTTATTTTCTGATGCATGTAAAGGAGAAGGATTTATCAGAAAACCTGACTGAAGTGAAATACAGCTCAAAGCAAAGTGTGTTAACGCTTGCACCAGGCACAAATATACAGTAATGAGAGAGTTATTATCATAATAATCAGTGGTGAAAATTATTTTGTGACTCTTTACGACACCAGGCGCATATTTACGTTACGCTACAACTCAACTAGCGAACCAACTGTACACAGGCCCGGCTAGTTAGCTACACAGCTTAGCTTTAACGGTTCTGCCGTTCAGTTTTGGTTTGAAAATGCTCGACTTAACATAGCAAGCAGAGCACTTTGAATGTTTCTTGAAAATAAAGCTGAAGGCCCGCACTCTGCTGTTTCAGTCCAGCCCGTGGACTCGGAGCCGTGTTGCTGAGTAACTACACAACTTAGCCGAGCTTTTAGCTACATCCAGCCGAGCGCCTGGAACCAGCTCCCCTTTCAGCCGCTATTTTATCACATTAAACATTTCTAACACCGTGACACAGACGCACACCACTAAGAGGGACGGTTACTGTAAATAAATGTCCTGTTACCTTGACCAATGTCAGTGTGTTGAATAAAACTTCCCCCGTCTGTCAAAAAAAAAACACCTTCGATAGCTTTCACTTAAACCTCTGCCATCGTCCAGTCTCGAGGAACAAACTACTGCTTCGGTTAGAGGGGCTTCAGAGATAAAAAGAGAAATAATATACAACATTAAATCACATGTAAGGTTTTCGAAAGGATACAGACTGTATTTTAAAAAAGTTGAAATGTATAAAATGTAATCTGTAGTTGAAAATGTTATATTGTCCAAACGAACGTTTTAAAAACTCACCTATTCAGTGATGGTTTCGTCTAGAAGTACGGTAAGCAAGTCAGGACAAGGACGCTCGAAGATCGAAAGCCTTGACACTGAGTGATGACGTAATCAATGCGTTGCGATGGAAGTGAAGAAACGTCAATCTTTTTTTTGTTTTTGTTTGTTTGTTTGTTCATAAAAATGAAAAATTATAAATTTTTCGTTCAAATATTTGTTAATTAACATTAAAGACTCGGTACAGAATGAGAATTATGCCACTATAATTTGCAAATTAATTTACAAGAGATCTTTTTTTATATATATATATTATAACTATATATATATATATATATATATATATATATATATATATATATATATATATATGAAGTTTTGTATACAAAGCTTTAAATATGAATTCAGTTCTAAAATGATCAGAAATCCAATACTTGGTGGCTACGCTGCTTTTCAAATACAGTGAATCAGATTCAGATTCAAAATTTATACATTAAAACATCCGAACACTTCAGAAAAAGCAAGCAAGGACAGATTTGATTAATTATATTTCAGTATTTATTTCCATTATTTTATACCCATGGTGGATTGGGATGTGATTCACTGAATTTTAAATACACTATGTGGCCAAATGTATGTGAACACCTGACCCCATCCATCCATCCATCCATCCATCCATCTGCTGTACCACTTATGCAACAGGGTCGCGGGGAACCTGGAGCCTATCCAAGGGAGCATGGGGCACAAGGAGGGGTACACCCTGGACGGGGTGCCAATCCATCGCAGGTCACACTCACATGCACATTCACACACCCATTCATACACTACTGACACTTTGGACATGCCAATCAGCCTACCATGCATGTCTTTGGACTTGGGAAGGAAACTGGAGTATCTGGAGGAAACCCCACCAGCACAGGGAGAAGAACATGAGCTCCGCACACACAGGGAAGCAGCAGGAATCGAACACCCCAACCCTGGAGATGTGAGGTGAACGTGCTAACCACTAAGCTCCACTCTTCTGGGAAGGCTTTCCACTAGAGCACACAGTAGGGGTGCTGTATCATGGCTAAACCTGTGCTCTGACCCCAGCTTCCTAACAAGCTGGGATATGTGGAGAACAAGAAAAAAATGACTATACAGTAATGTATACGTGAAAAATAAAGGGTCTTATTCTATTCTACTACACAATAAACTGAATAAAGATTTATTAATTGCTAACTAATTGTATCCTTTATAGATAATTATAGATGTTGTCCAAAAGCTAATGAGAACATGATCCTGCATGACCCACAACAGGCTTCTGCGAGACCCCGTGTTCGTCACTTGGATGTGGTTGCAAAGGGGATTTCAGCTGTAATTCAGTGTCTGCTGCGGCTGACGTGAATGTAACTGACGCTAACGATTTTGCTGATGGGATCCTCTGGGCATTACGAAAATTTCAAGACAGGATGATGAAACTCTTCATGACAATTTAAAAAAAAATACCTGAATCACCTTCACATTTAGTGCTCCTTTACTCCCCGGCAGATATGAAGATCTACTGTATACTACTTTGAAAGGCATTATACTTGACTGTAAGAAACTGTTCACTGCAAATGCTTCCAAAGGAAACAGCAAGCTGTTCAGTCAAGTCTTATCAACACGTAGAAGTGCCATGTGCTCCAGAGAGTGACAAGGCCAGTTCAAGGACATTGCGATACCTCCTCTTTTTCAGAGTTCCAAAGTTTCTGAGACCTTAAATGTAAGGTGTTTTTATATTTTACTGACAATTGTGCTGACATGATGAACCAATGACATTTATTTTCTTTCTGATGCCTGTTGTATGCTATTAATTGAAACTCTCTTTACTGCTTAACTGTCATGAAATCACAGATCACTTGTATACAAATGCAGATTTGAGTTTACATTTGAGTTTACATGAATATAGCAAACAAAACCAAAGGGCAAGATTGGTCTCAAAACCATAAAACAGACAAAGGTCAGGAAATATACAAACAGCCCAGTAGTGGGGGGAAAAAGACTCAGAGAAGATAAAGCTGGAGCAAGACTGTGCAAATAAACCATAAACACAATGAATAATTGTGAAACTTTATTTTCAGAAATAAGTTGCTAATCCTTTATTTCTCCAAAAGAACCTGAAGAAAAAGAACAAGCTTGTGCTTAAGTAGTCAGGTAATGTATATTTCTAGCAACGACATTTACATTTACAACATTTTACAGACATTCTTATCTCATCAAAATAATCTTCAGGGATCAGGATCCTCCTCTCCGGGAACCGTCACCTTATTGTGATGGAGAGGTTTGTGTGTCCCTATGAACCTGAGGGCTGTGTTGTCTGAAGCCTTGTGCTCCTGGTAGGGTCTCGCAAGGCAAAGTGGTCTCAGGGGAGGGGCCAGACTAAGAATGGTTCAAAGAAACCTTCATGAAGAAAGCAAAGAGAGGAGGAGTTACCCTGCTCGGAGGAAGCCTGGGGCCCCCGTCTGGAGCCAGGCCCAGAGGAAGGGCCCGACTGCGAGCGCCTGGTGGCTGGGTTTGCCATGGAGCCCAGCTGGGCAAAGCCCGAAAAAACAATGTGGCACCCCCCTCTCCATCCTATGGGCCCACCACTCGTGAGGTGAACCGTGGGGGTTGGGTGCGCTGCTACACAGGTGGCAGTGACGGTCAGGGGCCTCGACAGACCAGACTCAGGAGGCAGAGGCTGGCTCTGGGGACGTGGAACATCACCTCTCTGTGGGGTAAGAAACTGGAACTTGTGTGGGACGTGGAGCGCTACCAGTTAGATCTGGTGGGCCTTACCTCTATGCACAGTCTCGGTTCTGGAACCGTACTCCTGGATAGGGGATGGACTCTATTCTACTCTGGAGTTGACCAGGGTGTGAGGCGCCGGGCGGGTGTGGGGATACTCACAAGTCCCCGGTTGAGCGCCATTATGTTGGAGTTTACCCCGGTGGACGAAAGGGTCGCCTCCTTACGCCTACGGGTTGTGGCGGGGGGGGGAGCTCTGACTGTTGTCTGTGCATATGCACCGAACACCAGTTCAGAGTACTTGGCCTTCTTGGAGACCCTGAACGGAGTCCTGTGTGGGGCACCATTAGGGGACTCCATAGTTCTGCTGGGAGACTTCAAGGTGCACGTGGGCAGTGATGGAGATACCTGGAGAGGCATGATTGGGAGGAACGGCCTCCCTGATCTAAACCCGAGCGGGCGTTTGTTGTTGGACTTCTTTGCTAGTCATGGACTATCTATAACGAATACCATGTTCGAACATAAGGAGGCCCATAAGTGTACGTGGTACCAGAGCACCCTAGGGCGAAGGTCGATGATCGATTTTGTAATCGTATCATCTGATCTGAGGCCACATGTTCTGGACACTCGGGTGAAGAGAGGGGCAGAGCTGTCAACTGATCACCATCTGGTGGTGAGTTGGGTCAAGGGGTGGGGGAAGACTCTGGACAGACCTGGAAAGCCCAAACGGGTAGTGCGGGTGAACTGGGAATGTCTGGAGGAGGCCCCTGTCCATGAGATCTTCAACTCACACCTCCAGCGGAGTTTTTCTGGCACCCCTGTGGAGGTTGGGGGCATTGAACCTGAGTGGGCAATGTTCAAAGCCTCCATTGCTGAAGCTGCACTGGAGAGCTGTGATCTCAAGGTCTTAGGTGCCTCAACGGGCGGTAACCCTCGAACATCGTGGTGGACACCGGTGGTCAGGGAAGCCGTCCGACTGAAGAAGGAGGCCTTCCAGGATGTGTTATCTCGAGGACTCCGGAGGCAGTTGTAAGGTACCGACAGGCCCGAAGGGCTGCAGCCTGTGCCGTGAAAGAGGCAAAGCAGCGGGTGTGGGAGAAGTTCGGAGAGGACATGGAGAAGGACTTTCGGTCGCTACTCCAAGGTGCTGGAATGGAGGGTTCGGCCAATAGTCGAACCTCGGATTGAAGGGGAACAATGAGGATTCTGTCCTGGTCGTGGAACAACGGACCAGCTCTTTACTCTCGCAAGAATCTTGGAGGAGGCCTGAGCATATACCCATCTGGTCTACATGTGTTTTGTGGATCTGGAGAAGGCGTATGACCGGGTAAGGGGTTTACTGTGGGAGGTTCTGAGGGAGTATGGGGTGAGAGGTTCCCTTCTTAGGGCTATCCAATCGCTGTATGCCCAAAGCGAGAGCTGTGTCCGGATTCTCGGCAAAAAGTCAGACTCATTCCAGGTGGGGTTGGTCTTCGCCAGGGCTGCGCTTTGTCACCAATCCTGTTTGTGATATTCATGGACAGGATATAGAGGCGTAGTCATGGTGGGGAGGGGTTGCGGTTTGGTGGCCTGATGATCTCATCGCTGCTTTTTGCAGATGATGTGGTCCTGATGGCATCATCGGTCCGTGACCTTCAGCACTCACTGGATTGGTTCACAGCTGAGTGTGAAGCAGCTGGGATGAGGATTAGCACCTCTAAATCTGAGGCCATGGTTCTCAGCAGGAAACCGATGGAGTGCCTACTCCGGGTAGGGAATGAGTACTTAACCCAAGTGAAGGAGTTCAGGTAACTCGGGGTCTTGTTCACGAATGAGGGGACATTGGAGTGGGAGATTGGCCGGAGAATCGGAGCAGCGGGAGCGGTATTGCAATCGCTTTACCACACCGTTGTGACAAAAAGAGAGCTGAGCCAGAAGGCAAAGCTCTCGATCTACCGGGCAATTTTCGTTCGTACCCTCACCTATGGTCATGAAGGCTGGGTAGTGACCGAAAGAACTAGATCACGGGTACAAGTGGCCAAAATGGGTTTTCTCAGGAGGGTGGCTGGCTTCTCTCTTAGAGATAGGCTGAGAAGCTCGGCTATCCGAGAGGAACTCAGAGTAGAGCCATTGCTCCTTTGCGTTGAAAGGAGCCAGTTGAGGTGGTTCGGGCACCTGGTAAGGATGCCCCCTGGGTAGGGAAGTGTTCCAGGCACGTCCAGCTGGGAGGAGACCTCGGGGAAGACCCAGGACTAGGTGGAGAGATTATATCTCCTCACTGGCCTGGGAACGCCTCGGGATCCCCCAGTCACAGCTGGTTAATGTGGCTCGGGAAAGGGAAGTTTGGGGTCCCCTGCTGGAGCTGCTGCCCCCGCGACCCTATAACGGATAAGCGGTTGAGGGTTGATAGATGGATGAATGGATAAGGATCCTATCTGGTATGCATCAGGAATTTCTGTAAGCCTCTTAATGCAAGTCAAACAGTCACAAGAGCAGCTAAATCTACATATAATGGTGCCTTTGCACAACTGCTACTGCCACCATTAAACAAAAGCCAGCATTACAACAATGGGATCAACAATCCAGATGGCAGTTTTGTGGTGCCAGACCACCGCTGTGAAGCTCCAGTCCAAACAGTACAGTACAGACCACCTGTTACGTTATCCAATCTATTTCTGTTTGCTCTATCTGCCATTTGTGTGTCTGTCTGTGGTGGGATGGATTTCTTTTGTCTCCTCCCCCTTCTCTAGGCCCCGCCTACTGCATGTGTCACGTTCCGGCTTGCTAGTGGATGATCACGTCTTGTCCACGCCCGCTCCGGCCTTGTGTGACAGAATTGGTTGCCTGCACGTTTCCGGAAGTGTACTTAAGCCTCGTCAGTCATTTCGCCTGTGTATAACTATTTCGCCTGTGTATGACCCTATGCCTGATCTGACTTTGTTTATGCTCTGCCCCTTTAGGATTCGTGTGATACACTTGTGTATATATATATATATATATATATATATATATATTATTTTGTTAATTAACACACTGATAGTCACCTCTGTAAATAGTGCACGGTTAAGAGTGGTTTGTAGGAAGTCGGCACCATTTGTGTTAATTCTTCTTTTCTCCGGGTTTTGAGTTAGCTACGGAGTGAGGGAAGATGGTGTATTTTTGTTTTCTTTTCTTGTAGTTTAGTTAGTTTTCTTTTGGTAAAGTTAGAGGGAATTTTTGCTTATTATTTTGGCCTGGCCGGCTTCTGAAGAGTGAAACCACTGTGTACAGTGGCAAGAAAAAGTATGTGAACCTTTTGGAATTTCATGGTTTTCTGAATAAATTTGTCAAAAATGTGATCTGATCTTCATCTAAGTCAAGGGTATTGACAAATATAATGTGTCTAAAATAATAACACAAAAAAATTCTGATCCCTCATGTCTTTATTGAGAACAACCAAAAAAACTCATAGTGCTTGGAGTCTTGTTAAGAAAATGAGTTTGGAGGTGTGGACTACAGCTACTTTGACTGATAAAACCCCTCAAACTTTTGGAGTTTGCTCTGCACAAGAAGGACACGCTTATGTGAGCCATGCCTCACCAAAAAGAGCTTTCAGAGGATTGAAATCAAGAATTGTTGATTTACATAATGCTGGCAAGGGTTACAAAGTGATTTCAAAGACTTTAGAAATTCACCAGTCTACAGTTTGGCAAACATTTTACAAATGGAGACACTTTGGGACTGTTGCTACTCTACTCTACTCTACACTCATTTTGACTGGGCGCCCAGTCAAAATGACACCAAGAGCACAAGGAAGACTCATCAATGAGGTAAAACAAACAATCCCGAATGACAGCTGAAGATTTGAAGGCATCATTGGAACTGGCTAACATCTCTGTTCATGAGTGTACAATACGGAAAACATTGAACAAGCAGGGTATCTATGGTAGGACACCACGAAGGAAGCCACTGCTTACTAAAAAGAACATTGCTGCATGCCTGAAGTTTGCAAAAGAGCACATTGACACTCCACAGCAGTATTGGCAAAATGTTTTGTGGACTGATGAAACTAAGATTGAACTATTTGGAAAAACCACACAGCACTACATCTGGCGTAGAAAGGGCACGGCATATGATCATGAAAACATCATCCCAACCATAAAGTATGGTGGAGGAAACATCATGATTTGGGCCTGTTTTGCTGCATCAGGGCCTGGCCAGCTTGCAATCATTGAGGGGAAGATGAATTCCCAAGTATATCAGACAATTCTTCAGGATAATGTGAGAATGTCTGTACGTCAGATGAAACTGTGTCGAAGTTGGGTGATGCAACAGGACAACGACCCAAAACACCAGAGCAAGTCCCCAACAAAATGGCTTCAGAAAAACAAAATCCACCTTTTGGAGTGGCCAAGTCAGAGCCCAGACCTCATCCCAATAGAGATGCTATGGAATGACTTTCATGACATTTTGAATGTTGAATGAGTGTGTTCAATAAAGACATGAGGGATCCGAATTTTTTTTGTATTATTATTTTAGACACATTATATTTGTCAATACCCTTGACTTAGATGAAGATCAGGTCACATTTTATGACAAATTTATTCAGAAAACCATGAAATTCCAAAAGGTTCATGTTGGAAACTCTCTATTCTCTATTCCCTTAGATATGTATAAGTATGTTTAGGTTATAGTTTAATTTCTGTCTCATGAACTTTCAAGACCTGACTGTTGTGTACGTGTCAGTAAACATGTCATCATATGAACTTCCTATTTTCTGCTAGCGAACATATACCATATATGATCAAAACCTGTTGTACTTTCTCGTATTGCCCAAGATGTTTTTCACGAACGTGGCCAGACAGTTTAACGGCCATATCATTTCCACACAGCACAACGCCTATGCACAGCTATTTGTACCTATATAAACCTCTGTCCTTCTACAAATAAATCAGAAGTCTCTCTGAACTGCTCTGGTTGCCAGTGTGTTCATTTAGACTCTCTCCGGGCCCGTATACGCTCTGAGGCAAACCACATCCGCGCGGTAGCATAGAGGAGAGAAACACTCCACTCTTAACAAAGAACGGCTGAAGGCTGACGGAGGAAAGGTGAAGATAAAGCTGTTATTTGCTTTAATCCTAACAGTTCACATACTTTTTCTTGCCACTGTATATAAAAAGGACTCCGCAATCTTGGTCTCGCCAACCCTTTTCTTTTTTTATTTTATTGTATGTTGCAGCCCAACCTAGACTGGGTCTGCAGGTGGTCAGCCACCATCCTCTGCTGGCATTCGTGGATCACTTTGGCATAGGAGCTTGGATGCAGGTACTTCCGACATCGCACCTCTTCATCTTTCAAACGCCCCAAAACCTTTAGGCAAAAATACACAGACAAAAACAATTAAACAGACAGGATTATAAATAATTTAGTACATCAATCAAGCAGAGTCTTGAACGGCAAACAATCAACCTTGCTGAAATTTCCAATAAAGCTTACTAGAGAAGAAACTAGATGCTTCCTCATTATAATGACTAAGTCTAATAACAATATTCACTAAAACACAAGTGTAACCCCCAGGGTTTTCCCAGGCCGCTACACATTTAGCACATGCCTTGGTGAACAATCCAGAGCTCCTACATCGTGTCTTGTGATGTTATGATTGAAAGAATGCTAGTGGAAATGCTAATTAATACAACCCCAATTCTGAAAAAGTTGGGACACTGGAAAATGCTAATAAAAACAAAAGAGGAGTGATTTGTAAATGTACTTTGACTTGTATTTAAACAAAACTCATAAAGACAAAATATTTGACGTTTTACCTAGTCAACTGCATAGTTTTGTTTGAAGTTTATTTTGAAATTGATGCATGCGACACGTTCCAAAAAAGGGGCACTTTAGGACTAATAGCGATGCAACAAGTTGAAATAAGGCGGTGATGTGAAACAGGTGAGGCAATCGTCTAATCATAGTATATAAGGAGCCTCCAAAAAAGGCCTTGTCCTTCAAGAGCAAGGATGGGTCAAGCCTCGCCGATCTGCCAACAGATGCATCCGCGAATAATCAACAGTTTGAGAACAAATCAGTAGGATTTTGCCTTCTACAGTACACAATATAATGAAAAGATTCAAGGAATCCAGTCAAATCTCAATGCATAATGGGCAAGGCCGAAAACCACTTCTGAATGCACGTGATCTGTCAGACATCACGGTCTTAAAAACCATCATGAATCTGTAATGGATATCCTGATATGGGCTCGGGAATACTTTGGTAAACCTTTTCAAGGCTTTTTTTTATATAGTACAGGGTGAATTGAATTTTCAAATGACTCTTTTGTTTGTTTTTTTTGCATTTTCCATACTGTCCCAACTTTTTTCGAATTGGGGTGGCATTATTATTGTACTTAGCAAGAGCAATAACTGAAAACAATGCAAAAAAAACAACAAGAGCATAAACTAGGATCTATCTTTAACAGTTAAAAACAAAACATAGCAAACAAAGTGAGGGGTGGACAATACTTCATTACTAGACTTAAGTATTATTTTGGTGTACTTGAGTAGTATTAAAACTTAATACTTGTATTCTCAGTTACATTTCCAAAAAGAAAAACTTGAAGATGAGCACACCTGGTCCTACCTCAGTCAAATGTTTCAAAGTGCCAGAGTACACAAAGTCTCGTATAAAACGAGGCTTCTCCTTTTGGCTCTACCTGATTTGAAAAAGCATGTTGAGCGTGTGAAGCTTTGTCAATTGGCTAATGTTAACTGGCTGTTATTTTGACTAAAGGTAGGTGTTTACATTGCTAATGCCAGGTTAGACTAGCATTGACTAAAATGGATATAAAAAGCTTACACACCTCTGTAAAAATGGCAGGTTTTAGTGATGGAAAAAAAAAATGAAACCAAGTTAAACCATAGCAGAACCTTTTTCACCTTTATTGTGAAATCAAGTGACAAAAACAAACAAATCTTTTATGGGGAAAAAGAAAAATAAAAAACTTCCAATACCCAGCTTGCATAAGTGTGCACAACCTTTTATAATTGGGAAAGTGGCAGTGTTCAGAATACACCTGCCATCAATTAATGTGACTGATTACCCTCAAATAAAGTACATCTGTTCCTGTAGGATTTTCCTGACACCATCTTGGTACCATCCAAATGGAAACGCCATGGGCTGCAATGAGCTTACAAAGCAGGTATGGGATTTCATTGTTGAAACATATCAGGAAACATCTCATTTCAAGGCATTGGATATACCATCCAATCTCTTGGTGAGGTCATATAAATCACATGGGTTTTTATTCCACTCCTATGCAGATGACACTCAACTCCGCTCTCCTTCCCCTCCCTCAGACACTCATGTTTACGCTCAGCATCTCTGGCTGACGTCTCATCGTGGATGGGAGCTCATCAGCTGAAACGTAATCCCAGCTAAACTGAGCTGCTGTTCATCCCAGGTGATTCGTTCCCATACCAGGATCTCTCTGGACAACTCTCAGATCTCACCTTTGGTCACTGCGCACAACCCTGCGGTAACCACGGTCAATCAACTGTCCTTTTCCTCTCACACTGCTAATCTGACACGCTCGTATCGATTTCTCCTTTACAACATCAGAAGGATTCGTCTAACCCATTTCTATACACACAGGCCACTCAGGTGCTTGTTCAGTCCCTTGTCATTCCTGTTCCTTGACCTAGTGAATCAGTATCGGGATGTAATTATTGATAGAGACTTCAAAGCACTTCTGTAAGTCGCTCTGGATAAGAGCGTTTGCCAAATGCCATAAACGTAAATGTACCACACAACACTGTAAAGACAATAACCAACAAGTGGAGTAAACGTGGCACAACAGTGGCTTTACTAAGAACAGGAAGTCCCTCTAAAATTGATGAGAAGACCAGGAGAAAACTCATCAGGGAGGCTGCCAAGAGGCCTACAGCAACATTAAAAGAATTGCAGCAATTTCTGGCAAGTCCTGGTTGCTCCCTACATGTTATGATCTGATGAGGCCAAAGTTGAACTTTTTGGCCATAATACCAAAAGATATGTTTGGCGCAAAACGAAAAATACAGCACATCACCATCAGTAGCAAAAAGAACACCATCCCCATGGCAAAGCATGGTGGTGGCTGTATCATGCTCTGAAGCTGCATTTCTTCAGCTGGAACTGGTGCTTTAAGCAGGGTGGAGGGAATAATGAACAGTTCTAAATACCAGTCAATATTGGCTCAAAACCTTAAGGCTTCTGCTAAAACACTTAAAATGAAGAGGAATTTCACCTTTCAGCATGACAACGACCCGAAGCAAACCTCCAGATCAACAAATAATTAGGCTTCACCAAAACAAGATCAAGGTTTGGGAATGGCCCAGCCAAAGTCCAGATCTAAATCCAACTGAAAATCTGTGCGGGGAGCTGAAGAGAGCTGTACACAGCAAATACCCAACCAATTTGACCGTGTTAGAATTCTTTTGCAAGGAAGAATGGCAAAATATTACTAAGCCAAGATGTGCCAAACTCGCATGAAAAATAAAAAATGTAAAATAACCCGGTTGCATAAGTGTGCACACCCCTAAACTAACACTTAGTTGAAGCACCTTTACATTTTATTACAGCATTCAATCATTTTGGGTAAGTATTAGTTTAGGGATGTGCACACTTATGCAACCGGGTTATTCTACATTTATTTTTCATCCCCCCCCCAAAAATGATTCTTATTGTTTTTCACTTTAATTTATAGGTTGCAACTTGACTGCAATAAAAGGTAGAAAAGGTTCTGACGTGATCTATCTTGGTTTGATTTTTTTTTTTTTACATCATAAAACCCTGCCATTTTAACAGCAGTGTTTAGACCTCTTATATCCACTGTAAAGGTCCAATTCTAGCTAATGGTAAACATATGCACACTTACAGAGACAGTATGATGCTTTCAAGCAAAAATTACATAGTTTCTATAGAAAAAAACCCCATCATGTAACAATTTTAGCTATAAAAACATGACTAACTTGATTTCTTGCATTAAAAACCATTTACTTTTTAATGATTGAACACATAAAGTGGGAACTTTTTTTTACTTTCACTTTAGTGAATATTTTGGCTGGACACTTGCACTTTTATTTTTACTTTTCCACTTTAGTATAATTTCTCAGTATTTTGTCCACCCCTGGGCAGGAAGGTATGGGTCATCGTGTTACCTTTTCCATGTACTGAGAGCAGTTGGACTCCTGCTGTAGGTTGGCGGCTTCTTGTTTGTAATACTCTCCTGTTTTTGTCAGAAACGGCCCTTCAAAAATCTCCTGATAAAACTAAAACACAGGGAATGGTTCTCATGTGGGTCACGTGTGCAGATACTTTCAGTTTTGTGTTATTTGGAATGCTATACAGTGTAAAAGCAAGCTATTTCAGATTCGTTAGTCTTTTATATCACGTGAGTGCACAGTTCATAAACTGTAAACATATCCAAATATCACAGAAACATGTAGTCCTGTATGAAACCTCACCAGGACACAATGCTCTAACTATAGAAGTGTTATTTCACAGGTACTCACCTTTAGAGGAAACGTTTTCTTGTATTGTTCAACATGAACAAAGGAGTTGATAACCCCGTGGATTACTTTCTGATTCGGATTCTCCCCACACCGATCACTAGGAACATTTTAACTCAGTATTACAAAAATACTCCTCGCTCAGACTGAAACTAAATCAGTGCATAATAGAGAAGCAGTTCATCAAGATGAGACGGACAATATTAGCTCATAAACGAAACACAAAAGGAGTAAAAGGCGATATCGACTCTGTCTGATGCTTTAACCTACTTTTTGATTTCTTTCAAAAGCATTCGGATCAACACGGCTTGAAGAGGCTCAATCATCAGTTTCCTCCACATATCAAGTGCAAGCTGGAAATGTCAAACACAATCATCATAATTTTGAATAAAAAAAATAATAATTTGGGGTATAAGAATGGATTTACACCTTATTTGGATTATCTGGATAGAAAATATAAACTCAGAAACGTCTATATAATTGCACTCGAGATGCTAAAAAAAATACTGCAGGATATCCGAGATGCCTTAGATACTTGTGCAAGAAATTAAACACTTGAGGGATGTGCTGTTTTAGGAAAATAATCAACAACAGGGTGGTGTGAGAGGCGTTTCCAAGGTTGATTATTATCTATTCCTCCTAACAGCATGTATAAGGCATAAAGCATGTATATACAGTCAATGAACACTTTAATAGGAACACTACAGGGTCGGGCTCAGACTGGGGCGGGCCTCACTTTGCTGTCAAAACAGCTTCAATTCTTCATGGCATTGGATTCCACAAGACGTTGGAAACATTCCTTTGAGATTCTGGACCATGTTGACATGATTACATAACACAATTCCTGCAGATTTCGCAGGTGCACACTGCGAATCTCCCGTTCTACAACATCCCTACTGGAGTCACATCCGGTCACTCATTGTCATGTTCAGGAAACTAGTTTGAAACGACTTTTGCTTTGTGACATGGTGCATTATCATGCCGGAAGTAGCCATTAGAAGATGGGTAAACTGTGGCCATGAAGGGATGCACATGATCAGCAACAATACTCAACTACACTGTGGCATTAAAGCATTGATTGATTGGTATTAACGGGTCCAAAGTGTGCTAAGAAATCATTCCCCGCACCATTACACCACCTCCACCAGCCTGGACTGTTGACACAAGGCAGGTTGGGTCCATGGATTCATGATGTTGGTGCAAAATTCTGACTCTACCATCTGTGTGCCTCAGCAGAAATCAGGATTCATCAGACCAGGCTATGTTTTTCTAGTCTTCACGTGTCCGGTTTTGCTGAGCCTGTGCTCACTGCATCCTCAGCTTTCTGTTCTTTGCTGACAGAAGTGAAACCCCACATGGTCTTCTGCTGTTGTAGCTCATCCACCTCAAGGTTCGACGTGTTGTGCATTCTGAGATGCCTTTCTGCTCACCACAATTGTACAGAGTGGTTAACTGAGTTAAAATTACCTGAGGCTGCCCACCCGTATCTGCACGATTTTATGTAGTGCACTGCTGCCACATGATTGGCTGATTAGATAATTGCATGAACGAGGAGCTGTTCCTAATAAAGTGTTCGATGAGTGTATTTATTTGGATATATAATAATTAAACATGTACGTTTCCACAATCTGCTCCCATCTACCATCATTTCCTTCTTGATTTGTAGACTGCAAATAAAAATACATCTGCCACCAGGCGTAGTGCTTTATTTAAACCGTATAAAACCGTAGGTGTGTGCTTCTAATCATGGCTGTAGTGGACACCTTCCTCTTAGGAAATAATAAATAAATAAATAAACGAGCAAATCTGGGATTTCCAATGGCGCAATCATTTTTTGCACAGAATAGAAAAACAAGGAACAAGACAGGAAGATGATTGTCAAACGTTAAGAGCTGATTTGCATGGTATGCACAATATAGCAATCAGATTTCAGAAATCGAACAAAACACAAACAAACGCGGTTAAAAATCGAACCCAGATACCAGACACGTGACCTTGCGGTGTCTATGCCAAGTCTAAATTCCTGAAAACAAATGAATTGAGTCATTTGGCACTGAACAACGTGTAATCTGGAACTCTACGTCACTTCTGCATTCTTCAAACGAGTCGAACGTAACAGCTTTACCGGAGTGCAGTAGTTTGTCTTTGGGTGAGTGAGTGTTTCTGTACCTCTCCGATCTCCATCAGTGGTTCGTTCATATCGACTCCTCCGTAGCTGTACTGCAGACCTGCCACGGTCAGTTTGTTCTCTTTTATAAACTGCGCATTGAGGTACCTAATGGGAAAAAAAAAAATAAATAAAAAATCACTATATGAACAGCAGCAAACGAACACAAACATCCCACAACAATATCCTGCATCCCACAACATCTGCGTCAAACGGCGATGATGGAAGATAACAATTCCAGAGAAACTATGAGCCACTAATGAGCAATATTTTTTAGAAGACGTTTCGCTCCGTGCGAGTCACAATGCCAGAACTCACAGCTCAGTGAAGTGACCTTAATACAACTTTTTGCCAAAAATTTCATTTACACAGTTTCCCTCTTGTCCAAAATATGTTTAGCTGTAAAGTTTGCTTTGTGTTTACTTTCAGTGATTAAAAAGGGTTCATTGCTATGCCAGCTAACCATGGCTATTTTCATGATGAGGAACAGGTTAAAATGAAAAAGGAGGATCTTCACCCGTTCGAGTGGCCTATTTGGCAGCGGGTGTAGATGATACAGTCCGAGCGATTATCCGAGTAGAAACAATGTTTTCTACCAACAACAGAAATCACTGGAAGACTGAAGGAAAGAAGCCTATGTTTCCATGGCAACCACTCAACCAATAAAACGACCCAATGTTAAGCCTTTAATTAAATGTAAAGACGTTACAAATGAAGCGAACTGTACATCGTGTAACGTGTCGGTTTACAGTAAGCTATGCTCTAGAAAAGAAAAGGTTTCTCTCTACGCACCGATATAAGCAGTCCATGTAGTCAGCACCCTTACTGTACTCCTCCCAGTATCTATGATACATCAGCAGCACTTTCTCCTCAGACTCCAGCACTTTCTGCAAACACAGACAAGGCCGTCTCGTCGGTGGTGGAGTAGTGACAAGTAAATGATGAGTAAACGAACAGGAGATAAACGTTATTACTACAGGCACACGTGATGAAGTCTAACGTTAGTCCTTACCTTATATAGTTGACGGACATGATTTTCCAGAAACACTTTAGTCTCCGTGTATAGCCGTTCACCCAGGGGTTCTGGGTATGCGACACACAACGCGTAAATATCACTGAGACCTGCGGTTAAAGAAACTTTACAGGATCACAGTCAGAATCTAGAACATTTGGTAGGATTAGCGTTATTTGCTCCTAAGATCTTTAACCGCGCAGTAAAATCCCCCAGCGTGAAATTAACTCGCTTTACGTGTGTTCAGAATAAGAGTTAAAGGACCACCCCAAGCTTTTCTATGCTCTGGCTACCGCATCGGTGTAATAACCACATACAGTTCTGATGTTTTCCCGTTCCACTTACCAGTCCCTCCAGGATTTCACGCAAAATCAAGCAAACGCCACAATATTCGGAGGAGCCTGCGATTTCTCACTATTACCGCGGGTTCGAGCCGAGACGTGTGATGTTCAGCCAAAGCCCTCTTCGATTCATGTGCATCGAACATGAGTGCAGTTAAAAGTTCTCGTTTATGGACAAACGTCACTGAGACACAATTTTTTGCAATTGCAATTTCACCAATTCGAGCAGTTTTCTGCAAAAAAAGACAAATCACACACACAAAATCTATAAAAACCTGTACAGACTGACTTATAACAAGAGTCTAAGGGCAGATAATTGGGGCAGTTGTACTACATTTATGCATGATATGTATTTTTGTAGGAGACTGGGTAATTCTTAGTTAAGATATTTGAAAATGAAGCTCTAAATACTTATTAGAATTTGTCCCTTTTGGTGACCGCATTTTTCGGAAAGTGCTTTAGTCTTTTCCTGATTGTGCACAGATACTACAAAAACTTCTGGGTGTTACAGTACAGGGCTTTGAGACAGGAAATAAACCCACGAGGAGGCAGGAAACCAGATCTAAACATAAAATTCTAACTCAAGCAAAGAGCGTGAAGCTTAACACAAACAGTTCTCCTTTAACTATAACCAAGACGGGAAACAATCCTCTAACAATGGCAGGAACACATCTAATGAAAGCTTGAACATCTCATCTAACTAGAGCAGGAACATCTCAGTTGACTAGAACAGGAACATCTCAGTTGACTAGAACAGGAACAACTCATTTAACTATAGCATGGCATAAGCACTCTTATCTAGGGCATGGCATCAACATCATTATCTATGACAGGACTTAAACTTTCTTGACTACGACAGGATACAAACACTCAACTACGACAGGGTTTAAACTAAGTAACAGGAAAACAGTCAGAGCATGGCAACATCACAACCTGGCACCATTATACATTCCGTCGTCTTTTCTGTTATTCCAAACTCCTCTTTACTTTACTTGGCTTGACGTTACTTGGCTTTACGGGACGGGAATTTATTTCAACACTTTCACACTTTAATGCTTTAATGCCGCGGGGTTTAAATAAACAGTCTCTTGATTGCCGACAGCTGGCGACACTTCACCCAGCTTTACTGTCCATGCGCCCCTCAATCATGTGCACGTGCACGTTCTCAAGCTGCTCGTGCACGCTGTCGCCACAGCACCATCTGCCGGCGGTACCATAACAACTGGATAAGTAACTGGAATGATTTTTGACTGTGTTCTTCCTGGGCACCAATCGGCATGGCAGGTAGTGCTGCTGCCTCCACGTTCGATCCTGAGCTCGGGTTACTGTGTGTGTGGAGTTTCGTGGAAAGTTATTTCCACGTCTGTGTGGGTTTCCCAGATGGATGTATGAATGAATGAATGAATGAATGAATGAATGTATTGCTTTCATGTTTAAATGTACATTTGAAACTTATACTAACTGTAATGGTTGTATTTTTAAATTTGCGCTACATACACTACCGGTCAAAAGTTTAGACACACTCATTCTTTATTTATTTATTTATTTCCACATTTTAGAATAATAATAAAGTCATCAAAACTCTGGAGTAACACAAATGGAACTATGGGAATTATGTTGTGATAAAAAAAAATCCAAAATAAATCAAAATAATTTAGTATTTTAGCATCTTCAAAATAGACGCCCTTTTTGTCTAGAATTTCCAGAAATGTATTCTCAGCATTTTCTCGACCGATTTCTTGAGGAATTTCCCTGAGATATTAATACTTTTTAAACAGTATTAAAGGAGTTCACACCGATGCTGGACACTTATCTGATGCTTTTCTGAATATTTCGCTCCGAATCATCCATTAAAAAATTTTTTTTTTTGTAAATAAAATGTTAGTTTTCTAATGAAAGAAATTAATATGTCGGCACAATTATATTTTTGTCTACAACACTGATTTCAAACATTTAATCATACAGCTTCAGATCAAAAGGCTTTTAACATCATGAGAAACATTTCAGTCAAGTGTCCACAAACTTTTGACTGGTAGTGTACTTGTTTGTAACTTAATAAACTGCCATTAGCCTTCAATTATCAGCACAAGGGAAACATGCCAAAATTATTCTCTGTCAGTAGAGATAAAAAAGTAAACTTTGTAAAGTAGACTGTGTCTCTAAGCTCCTAAAGCATTTATCACACCAAACCGAGCGTAGCCTGTCCCCAGGCTCGTCTGTGAAAGGATACGAGAAGCGGTCATTCCACGTAGCTCTCTCTACGTAATCCAGCATCACCACCGCCTTGATGGTGGTTAGCAGCTTGTTCCAGGTCTCATCAAAATCCACCACCCGTGGCATTAAGGACATCGTGCAGCTCCCACTGCAAACTGCTGGAACAGCAAAGGAAGAGGTCATAAAATGCAAACCATCGATCATCCAATATACAACGGCGATACAATCACTAACCTCAGGAGTGGTGGTGATGATTTCTTACAAAACAACCACTAACTACATGACGAATGATCACACGGTGAAGGACACGGAGTGAGTTTCCAGAACTGGGGACATTATTACCATGGAGATATCAAAGATTAAAACATCTAAACAGAGACTAAACACGATGCCACTCAGTTTAACGTTCCCATGAAATGGCAGGAGAGCGGTGATTTGATTCCCTGTGTTGGTGTATTTCCTTTTGAAACAGGAAGTCAGAATGACAGCGAGATTTACACACGATACATAAACGCCACACATCACTGCCAACTCTTTGAATATGGAGAACAGAGAAGAGGTTAACGAGAGGCTTTATTTATGTCAGAGGAGGAGGATTCCTCACCGCCACACCGATTTAGTTAAACGAGAACGAGATACTGGAAACGAAGACACCGTGTGATTTTGGAGTCGCCGTACACGTGTGAGGTCGAAGGTCAGTGGCACAGATGGTGACGGAGAGGTTCAGGGTCGTCAGCGGAAACCATCCGAATTACCCTGAAGGTGCGTTCACACATGCAACCATTTTATCGCTGCACTATGAAGTCGCCAGTAGGCTTTTCTACTACTGGTTGCCGTAGTAACATAGATCAGTGGGTGGCGCAACTAGCATTGCAACAAACCAGTTTTCTTGCCGCTAAAACGAAACCTTCTGGAAGGAGAGTGTTTGTATAAAAAATACACCAGGGTATATATGTGCATCATATTGTACGAGATGGAAATACAGCATATGCTCTTTG
Organism: Ictalurus furcatus; assembly: GCF_023375685.1. Lineage (NCBI taxonomy): Eukaryota > Metazoa > Chordata > Actinopteri > Siluriformes > Ictaluridae > Ictalurus > Ictalurus furcatus. Next base: position 30,916,737 of record NC_071255.1, read on the forward strand.
CCATCGCGGACATCTATATATCGCTGGAAGTCGCCGGCTTTCGTTGGAAAAGAACGGTGTGCGGTCACTTTGTCAATGCGAGTCGCTGTGGCTTTAGTGTTGGAGAAACCCTGAAGACATGTAAAGATGGACTCTGGACGTTCCGGCATCGAACAGCTCCAAGTTAGGGGGAAAAAAGGGGTCCGTCATGTCAACTCCACCTCACACAATTCTACAATCGTGAAACTAAAGAATGATTTGTTTCTCCACCGAATAATGGTCGGAAAAGGAAATGGCTGTGTCCCAAACCGCATACTTACCTACTATATAGTCGGTGAAAAGCAGTACACCAGGGGTGTAGTAGCTATGTCCGAATTCTATGCAAGAAACAGTAGGCGAGATATACCCGGATGGTGTACTGCTTCCCGGCGAGATTGTGCAGTATGCAACCAATGCACACTACACGAGTCAAACAATCCCATAATGCAACGGGACTGGTGCAGATGAGCTCAGAAAAATAAATAAATAAATAAACGCAGAAGACAGCGTCGGCTCTTTTTAAACAGGACTTGTTTAACAAAACCCGAATAAACTGTTAACTGGTTTAAGATTTTTGTGTTTATGATGATGTCGAAGGTCACATGACAATGCTAACATGGTGGATGTAGTGTGTCCAGAATTGTAGTCATAACAAACACACACACACACACTGACTAGTGCGTACTGTCACAGTATGTGATTTCGGACGCAGCCCATGTGTGAAGATGCACGGCTGAACCATGTTTGCTGTGAAGGAGCGGATACTGTAGATCAAGCCCCTCCCTCCAGGGGCAGGGGAGAGTAGGGGAGGCGGAACATACAGCTCTAGAGAGCATTAAATTGGATGAAAACAAGCCTAGTACATGGTGAATCATGTAAAAACGTTAATCATTTTCCTGTAATTGAGCTATAAAATGTAAAGCAAATCTCCAAAACTACATGTGTTGCTGTATATAGACCATGTATAGACCATGATATTGGTCTTGAGAGCTGTGATATTTTATTTTCTGATGCATGTAAAGGAGAAGGATTTATCAGAAAACCTGACTGAAGTGAAATACAGCTCAAAGCAAAGTGTGTTAACGCTTGCACCAGGCACAAATATACAGTAATGAGAGAGTTATTATTATAATCATCAGTGGTGAAAATTATTTTGTGACTCTTTACGACACCAGGCGCATATTTACGTTACGCTACAACTCAACTAGCAAACCAACTGTACACAGGCCCGGCTAGTTAGCTACACAGCTTAGCTTTAACGGTTCTGCCGTTCAGTTTTGGTTTGAAAATGCTCGACTTAACATAGTAAGCAGAGCACTTTGAATGTTTCTTGAAAATAAAGCCGAAGGCCCGCACTCTGCTGTTTCAGTCCAGCCCGTGGACTCAGAGCCGTGTTGCTGAGTAACTACACAACTTAGCCAAGCTTTTAGCTACATCCAGCCGAGCGCCTGGAACCAGCTCCCCTTTAGAGGGGTTTCAGAGATAAAAAGAGAAATAATATACAACATTAAATCACATAAATCATCACATGTAAGGTTTTCGAAAGGATATAGACTGTATTTTAAAAAAGTAGTTGAGTAGTGAGGGAAATTACTCATTTTTACGTAATAAGATTGTTGTTCTTGTTCTATTTCATTCTCATCAGAGGATAACGCCTAAGAAGGCCATGTCATGTCACTGAGATCAGTACAGAATGTTTATCTGCTTACAGAGACACAAACATGTCCTTCTGTTCAAGGTTCATCTAAACATCTTCCAAAATCCTAAAACAAAGCCTGTTTGAACTGCCTCAAACTGCTTCTTATCGGTACACAGAATTATGTCATGCTCTGCGTTTCATATATATAGTAGTGGTTTAGTACAAAGGCTTCAGAGCGCTCCCATTATTTTATCCTGTTTAATTCTATCCTGTATTAACCATCTTTCTGTAATAAACCTTTTTACCTTCAGAGGACGAGTCTACGAGTGTTGTCTAATTTCCACGACAATTGGGCGTCTCCTGGCTGGGCTGCGCGAGTATTTCTGGACAACAAGCAAACCGGAGGACACTCGTGGAAAAGTTTCACCCTGAAGTCTGTGTTGATGCAAAGACGGTTTGCCTTTGTTGTGCAGAGCGAAAGACCTTGACTGGTAGGAATCATAAAGAATTTAGAATTAGAATTAGAATTTGATGAAGTCATTGTGTATTGCTGTCTCTATGGAAGGGAGTCAATGATTTAGAATTAGAATTTTATGAAGTCATTGTGTGTTGCTGTCTGTATGGAAGGGAGTCAATGATATAAGAAATGTGCGTATTACATTGAGAGAAGTATTACATGGAGCGATTTCTTATAAGAAGTTCAAGGAACTTCGCCTCTGTGATGGCAGAAATATTGGTGATTCTTAGATCACAGTTCCAAAACTAAGATATATACCGATGGGTATATATATATAGAGAGAGATAATAACGGTAAAAATATTTGCTAACGGAAAGAGTCCGGTTCAAGCAATGAATAAGTAAAGAGAGTACTTATTAAGTATTTTTACGGCGGATTATTATCAAGTGGCATGCCCCATTGAGTCAATGGAGTCAGTGGTCACGTGCAGTCAGAGGAGGCAGGGGAAGCAGTGCCTCCCCCGTATCATCATGAAATGTAAAAAAAACAAATAATGATTAAATAAATAAATAAATATTTGTCCACTGAACTGTGATAGAAATGTAATTATTGTATGATTCCAATCATTCCAATGATTTTTATAGTCAATATCGCTGAATTTGTGTATTTTCCTGTTCAAATACGGGGGAAAGACGCGAAAGGAGGCAGCGTCGAGCTGAGCCTCCTCTCGGATTGCGCAATACCTTACAAACTGGGTTGAGCTGCTCATTTTTTTCTCAACTTGAGCATGTGCAATTGATCTCTCTGTATGTCACCAATGTAATGTTTGTACACACTTTTATTATATGTCCTCACATTCCATAGTATAAGTCATGTATTTCACGTATATGTGTAACATATTAGTCTTGCTGATCTGACATAACACCGCAGTGAAAAAGCAGGAGGGGAGGCAGCCAGTACCTCTGCCTCACTGGAGGGGGTGTGTGTGAGCATACGGGTTTGTTCTGCTATTGTTCTTCTTCACGTATTACAGACAAATGGCATTGTGGGGAATATGCTAGTTACAAAATTCAAGTCGAGAAAGTTAAGTGCACCGCATCAGTCCGTTTGTTTTTATTTTTTGCCCTGACTGCAAAAATGGAAGATTATATATATATAAGCTAAAACATTTCTCAAAACTGAACTTTCAATCAAAACTGGAAGTGATAAATAATGGAAGACCGATGCCGGAGCTAAAAGATTTGTGACAAACGACGGGACAGAAGATAACACGCTCTTTTCAATCGGAGTGGTACACCCGTAAAGACTGGCTGTGTGGTTGTGCTACGAGAAACCGCCTTTTCTGCTTTCCCTGCCTTTTGTTCTCAATGGGTGACAATGTCTGGACTACAACGGGATTTTGTGACTTGAAAAATATACCAAGAAGCCTCAGCAGACAAGAAAGTTTACCTCCAGAGGACAATATATATATATATATATAAAGTTTTGTATACATAGCTTTAAATATGAATCCAGTTCTAAAATAATCAGAAATTCAATACTTGGTGGCTACGCTGCATTTCAAATACAGTGAATCAGATTCAGATTCAAAATTTATACATTAAAACATCCGAACACTTCAGAAAAAGCAAGCAAGGACAGATTTGATTCATTTTATTTCAGTATTTATTTCCATTATTTTATACCCATGGTGGATTGGGATGTGATTCACTGAATTTTAAATACACTATATGGTCAAATGTATGTGAACACTTGACCCCATCCATCCATCCATCCATCCATCCATCTGCTGTACCACTTATCCAACAGGGTCGCGGGGAACCTGGAGCTTATCTGAGGGAGCATGGGGCACAAGGAGGGGTTCACCCTGGACGGGGTGCCAATCCATCGCAGGTCACACTCACATGCACATTCACACACCCATTCATACACTACTGACACTTTGGACATGCCAATCAGCCTACCATGTATGTCTTTGGACTTGGGGAGGAAACTGGAGTACCCAGAGGAAACCCCACCAGCACAGGGAGAAGAACACAAACTCCGCACACACAGGGAAGCAGCAGGAATCGAACACCCCAACCCTGGAGGTGTGAGGTGAACGTGCTAACCACTAAGCTCCACTCTTCTGGGAAGGCTTTCCACTAGAGCACACAGTAGGGGTGCTGTATCATGGCTAAACCTGTGCTCTGACCCCAGCTTCCTAACAAGCTGGGATATGTGGAGAACAAGAAAAAAAATGACTATACAGTAATGTATACGTGAAAAATAAAGGGTCTTATTCTATTCTACTACACAATAAACTGAATAAAGATTTATTAATTGCTAACTAATTGTATCCTTTATAGATAATTATAGATGTTTCCCAAAAGCTAATGAGAACATGATCCTGCATGACCCACAACAGGCTTCTGCGAGACCCCGTGTTCGTCACTTGGATGTGGTTGCAAAGGGGATTTCAGCTGTAATTCAGTGTCTGCTGCGGCTGACGTGAATGTAACTGACGCTAACGATTTTGCTGATGGGATCCTCTGGGCATTACGAAAATTTCAAGACAGGATGATGAAACTCTTCATGACAATTTAAAAAAAAATACCTGAATCACCTTCACATTTAGTGCTCCTTTACTCCCCGGCAGATATGAAGATCTACTGTATACTACTTTGAAAGGCATTATACTTGACTGTAAGAAACTGTTCACTGCAAATGCTTCCAAAGGAAACAGCAAGCTGTTCAGTCAAGTCTTATCAACATGTAGAAGTGCCATGTGCTCCAGAGAGTGACAAGGCCACTTCAAGGACATTGCGATACTTCCTCTTTTTCAGCGTTCCAATGTTTCTGAGACCTTAAATGTAAGGTGTTTTTATATTTTACTGACAATTGCGCTGACATGATGAACCAATGACATTTATTTTCTTTCTGATGCCTGCTGTTTGCTATTAATTGAAACTCTCTTATACTGCTAAATGTCATGAAATCACAGATCGCTTGTATAGAAATACAGATTTGAGTTTATTACATGAATATAGCAAACAAAACCAAAGGGCAAGATTGGTCTCAAAACCATAAAACAGACAAAGGTCAGGAAATATACAAACAGCCCAATAGTGGGGGAAAAAAAAGGACTCAAGAGAAGATAAAGCTGGAGCAAGATTGTGCAAATAAACCATAAACACACTGAATAACTGTGAAATGAATACAGTTGTGAAACTTTATTTTCACGAATAAGGTGCTAATCCTTTATTTCTCCAAAAGAACCTGAAGAAAAAGAACAAACTTGTGCTTAAGTAATCAGGTAATGTATATTTCTAGCAACGACATTTACATTTACAACATTTTACAGACATTCTTATCTCATCAAAATAATCTTCATGGATCAGGATCCTATCTGGTATGCATCAGGAATTTCTATAAGCCTCCTAATGCAAGTCAAACAATCACAAGAGCAGCTAAATCTTTATATAATGGTGCCTTTGCACAACTGCTACTGCCACCATAATACAAAAGCCAGCCTTAGAACAACAATGGGATCAACCCCAACAATCCAGATGGCAGTTTTGTGGTGCCAGACCACCGCTGTGAAGCTCCAGTCATGTCTTCATACAATGTACATATGGGACTTCTTAACAGTGATCACAGCTGTTCCAGGAGGTATTCCCAAAATCAAATATCTAGTATATTTTTATTAGTTGCTGTCTTAGTGTTCCATGAAAATGTAATATAGGTTTTGAGACATTGGAATGACTCCAGCAGAAAACCCAGTCTTTGGCAGTGTTCTATGCAAATTTGGATTTTCTTAAGTTTCTTTGTTCACCTACTGTATTTTCATTTATCACTTTTACACCATCTGCTAATGCTTTACCCTGTAGTCCTTATACATTGGTACAGTTGGGCCTCCATACAGATAATGTCTGGATGTGTGTCTCTACTCAAGCGTCTCTGCTTGATTTTGCATCCACTAAGAGTGTCTAGAACATGTAGCGTTTGTCCAGCATTAATGGGGTAATGCGTGGCTCAAATGATCATTATACATCAGTCAGTACAGGATTTAGAGTTTTTTTTGTGAATGTTGTGCCCAAAAATGCTTTTCTTCAAAATTTGTGATGCAACTTGTGGGGTTTTTTGTTGTTCTTTTTTTTTTTTTTTTTTTTGCAGAAAACTACTTCAAATAGCGAAATTGCAGTTGCATGAAGTCTTTCACAGTGATGTTTGTTGGTAAATGAAACCTTTTAGCTGTACTCATGTTCGACACATGTGAATCGTAGAGAGCTTTGACTGAATGCGTGTCGTGATGACGTCACATGATACGTCTTGGCCCAAATCTGCGGAAAATCTGCGGTTATTTTGAAAAATTGCAAGCTCCTCAGAATATTGTGGAGTATGCTTGATTTTGCATTCATTTCTGCAATCGCAAAATCGCAACATCCTGGAAGGACTGATAAATGTCCTGAAGTGTCAGTAAAGGAAAACTCCATGTGTACCCATATCCTGCTTATTTATACAGTACACTGACAAATTTCACCCACCCAGAACCTGCATCAGGTCACATAGAGACCACATTTTCCGGTGCTCTTAATTTTATTTGAAATTGATTAAATCACTAGTCTCACTTTTTTTTAATAGATGCGGAATGGAGGACTCCACATGTTCCACCCAGCAGAATGAAAATATAAATACTGGACATCAATGTGCAATATAAACATTATTTACAGTGCTTTGCATAAATATTCACCTCACCTGAACTTTTGTTGCGTTACAACCGTGAAATGAATTGACTGAGATTATATGTCACGGATCTAAACAAAATAGCCCATGAATATAAAAATATTTTCAAAATTATATAAAATGTAAACATTGTGATTGCACTAGTATTCACCCCTGTTACTGTGAAACCCCAAAATTATTTCTGGTGCAACCAGGTGCCATCACAACTCACATAAGTAATTGAATGGAGTCTACCTGTGTGCAAGTAAAGTGTCACGTGATCTCAGTGTAAACACACCTGTTCCTGGACGGCCCCAGAGTTTGTTAGAGAACATACCAAACAAACAGTTTCATGAAACTATTATTAAAATGTATAGAATATGGCAGAAAATAAGACTCTGCCTAGAGAAGGCCATCCACCAAAGGTCAGTGAACAGGGAAGGGGGCCATCATTCAGAGAAGCAAGAGACCATGAGTAGCAACATGATGCTACCACCCCCATGCTTCTCTGTGAGGCTGTATGCTCTCAGGGTGATGATCAGTCTTGAGTTTCTGCCAAACGTCTCACTTTGGCAGAAATAGTTTAAAAAGTAGGAGTTTCTACATATATTGCTCTGGCAATGTACCATGAGAGTCATTTTTAACACTTTTGCCTATACCAAGCAAAGTACAGAACACTGCTTTATTTAAAATATACATGATTATGTTGCATTTCTTGTTTGTCCCTATTGTCCCTGCTGTGTTACGCATGCAAATGTCCAAACTGCTGCTACTCTGCCACCAGGGGGCCCATTATACTAAAAATGCTCTCGTTTTTACATTTCTTTCCCTCACATCATTGCTGTTTGTTAATTTAACATGTAATTTGACCAAATGAATATTTGTGATTAATTAAATCCTTCCTTAACAGGTCTTGTTGAGTTTCAGGCAGCCAAGGAGAAATAAAATTAGTGGGATAAGCTGCGACCAGTACAGGGTGAACCCAGAAGATTTTCTGGGCTCTTTACTGTTAAAGCTACTATCTATGAGATTTACTCCTTCTCATATGATAGCTGATGCAAGTACATTTTTGATGGAAGTATAAATATATAAAGTATGTTTACTAATAACAGGAAAGGAATCATATATTTAAAAAGTGCATATTAAATGATTAAAGTTTACCGGTGTTTGTGTGTTGAAACTTTCAAAACCAGCAGCTTGAAATATACTAATACTCCTGTGTGGTGTAAGAAATCAGACTGATAAGTATGCCCACAGGAATTTCTCTTGACCATATGTTCCATCTCAGTGTGAGTGAAGTGCTTCTGCTCGTTCTCTCAGCTGAGCTGGTAAACCCTGCTTTCTCTGGATCGATGAAAACAGCTGAAGCCTTTGCCACAACATGTCAGAGTCAACATGTCGGAGAAGACGACAGAGTCATTACTTTACAGCACTGCTATGAAGAGTGGTGTACGCTGGGATGTTCATAGTAATGCTACAAATTTGGATAATGCAGAGAATTCATATACATGTTATAATAGATCATGAACAACAATTCATATCACAAATGAATGAAACAAATTTTAAGGATGACTCAAAATGTCTGCCCTAAACTAACCATTTTACTGAATAATGCACTAAATGTAAAATTCTGTGGAGCTAAAAGCAGTGAGTGTGTGTGTGTGTGTGTTTGTGTGTGTGTGTGTGTGTGTGTGTGTGTGTGTGAGAGAGAGAGAGAGAGAGAGAGAGAGAGAGAGAGCACCAGCAACCTGATTAGATCACTATGCTCTGAGGAGATTTGAGTATTTCTTAATTTTGTATGAGGCCCTGTTCCCCAATCTGCTCATTAACCATCAGTTTTAAGCTGATTAATCAGCTCACAATCAACCTTTTTATTAAAGGGGCATTGTGTTTGATTTCTGTGTGTGTGTGTGTGTGCATGGTTGGGTAGTGGGATATGTGCTAATCTTTGTGACCAGTTCTCATGCTGTCTGTTTCTGTATGGTATACAATATAAAAAAGAAAGAAACAAACAAACAAAGAAAGAAAATGGAGGATCTGAATGAAGGACTTGTTGAAGATATAAAAGAAGGAAAGAACCGGAAATATACGTGCACTTCTATACCGCCATGGTGTTACCAATATGGTGTCCAACACAGGAAACAATAACCTGTACCACTATGTGTAGAATAGACTGCTAGTCTATTTTAGTCTAGTCTATGCATACACATTATGTAAAAAAATGTATAGGGTTACTTTTTTGGCTCTATGTGACTATATGTTGTAAGAGCTTCAAACTGAGAACTGGTCTAAGAGCATCTCCAAAAATGTAATCGATTGAGTAAACAAAGTCTTTAAACTGGGGACTGGGGAACATGCTCGTCTGAAACATAATTAGCTCTGAGACATGTCTGAGACACGCTCTGGGTGTCATGTTAGCTGGAACTAGAGCTCCAAAGTCGACTAAAATGGCCAGGATCTGCCGTCTCTTTCTCTGGCACTGTAGATTGCAGAGGCGTGGAGCTGGTGCCATTTGATAGATACTGAATATCTCTTCTTAGCGATTAAAGCATTAGTGCATGAATCATTGCAATCTAGAGCGCTCTCTGTATCTTTTAAATCTATGAATCACACACACACACACACACACACACACACACACACACACACACACACAATGGATATAGTTTGATTTGGTTTCTAGATGAAAAATGCAAAATAAAAAAAATCACTCTATCTATATAATATATCCATGGAAAAATTAAGAAAAATTTGAAAAAAATAATATGTGAATGTATCCAGCAACAATACAGAAATCTAAAATATACACCAAAATCGACTGGGGAAAAAAATCTGCTGGCGAATAACTAAATGAAAGCGAACATTTTGCTATGCCACACAAATCTCCAGAGCTGATGTGAAGAAGGCAGTTAGGGAGAATAATATATTCTTACCACATTCAAAAAAAATGATGCAAACTTTTATACTGTTGTTATTTTATTTTATTTTTTTACTATTCATTTTGTCCTAAGGGGAATGCAAATTCACCTCTCATAACCTGTTCTGCAGCTAAGTGCTCTAAACCTTTAGAAGAACTCCACATATTAGAAGATCCACGTTGCCTAAGCAGTAAGAATGTGCATGTTGTTGTATTCACATCACTGTTTTACAGTACAGTAGTCCTTTACTGTAGAGAGGCCTTCATTATCCAGCAAGATATTTTGCCTTTGTGAGAGTTTATAAAAAAGGTGAGAGAAGCTATTATTATTATTATTATTATTATTATTATTATTATTATTATTATGAGGAAAGAAAGAGCCAGTAGTTCATCATCATCATCATCATCATCATTATTATTATTATTGTTATTATTATTATTAATATTAATATTAATATTATTGTTGTTGTTGTTTTAAGGAAAGAATGAGCAGGCAGTTCGGCATAATAATAATAATAATAATAATAATAATAATAATAATGATGATGATGATGAACTACCGGTGCTTTCTTTACTCATAATAATAATAATAATAATAATAATAATAATAATTATTATTATTTATTTTATTTTTTTTAAGAGGAAAGAAGGGCCGGTAGTTCATCATCACCATCAACTTTATAATTATAATGATAATTATTATTATTGTTGATGTTGTTTTAAGGAAAGAAAGAGCAGCAGTTTGTCAATTATTATTATTATTATTATTATTATTATTATTATTATTATTATTATTATTACAACAACATCACCCCATTGTGCTAGCCTATCAGCTAATTCGAGGTTTTGATTGGAGGTTTGATGTGTCACAGACCTGAGACAGCTGTTGTGGGCGGGGCTTTAAGACGGCGCTCGAAAAGGCTGGGTTCCAGACAGCTCACTACTCCTCATTCAAGTGCACTACATGTGGCCATATAAATAATGACTTATACACACTACGTAGTGCACTTCATGTAGAAAAGGACGTGCTTCCGAGAGAGAGAGAGAGAGAGAAAGAAAGAGAGAGAGAGAGGTTTATATTAGCACAGAGCAGCTCAGAGTTCATTCAGTACTGAGACTCAGACAGAAGTGTGTTACAGATTTAAGACTAACAGCAGAAATGAGAGAAATAGTTCATATACAAGCCGGACAATGCGGCAATCAGATCGGCACCAAGGTAAACACCTCTTTACGCTTCTCTTTTCTTTTATTTACTTTAATTCATAATAATACAAACATGTAGAAAAAGGGTCATTATATATTCCCCTTTAGTATTAATATTATTATAATTAAACTACTGTCTTATTAGGACTCGGCAGCTATAGATTTCACCTGTTATACACTGCATGTGTAATGCAAGTTGATCAGCTGCTTAAGGGTGTGGCAGGTTTTGTCCCAAACCTCATACCACTCTGGATGTAACAACTGTGTCCAAATACACGGGTATAATTTCAGTTTATATTTACTGTGCTTGTTGTACAGCCATATGAATGAAAACTGTTACATTTCACTAGTTTTAGATTTATAACCCACCATATAAAGTTTGTATGATGGCACAACCAGACAAAGGGAGGGGTACAGATACATTGGGATACATTGGGATACATTCACTGATTAGGTAGGAGAATAAAGTCCCACAGTTAAACACCCAAATAAAAAGAAAATAAAATCCATTTTGAGAGGTGGATTTCTTTTTCTCTCTCTCTTTCTTTCTCTCTCTCTCTCTTTCAGACATTACTTCACAACTCAAGTTTATGACCTCATTTTAGCTTCTGTTCCTTTAATATTAAATTATAAGGGGCGAAAAAAAATCTAATATGAAACCATGTCTCAAGCTTATCCTTTATCATTATGAGAACATCTTAACCATAATGCATTCACTTGGTTCTGATTTGTTTGCCATACAGTCCATCACAGATTATGTGGAAATGAAGGACTCCTAGGACATAAAAGTTAAATCGGGAAACATTTAAGGGTTCTTTAGGTTGTCCCTCTATGGAAACCATTATATATTGCATGTAGAGCCCTACACTATCAGAGAGTATTCATAAAACCCCTTTCTGATAAGAATCCATAAGTATCTCATGAGGAACACTTTTTTATTTATTTTTCAAAAGTGTATTTACCTGATCTATGATACTTAAATAGATAATAGGCTTGACTTTCGCTCTCCTACTAAACTAGTACCGTACCTGTTAGAACTTTGGTGCCGGTCTATTTCACAATATTAGTATGCGGTTTAGGACAGATCTGAACGTGTTTCCAAATCTCGAAGGCAGTAAAGTTTGTTCAAGAGTTGTGTTCTCACTTATTGTTGTGTGTTATTTTTTTTGTCACACTCAGTTTTGGGAAGTCATAAGTGACGAACATGGCATTGACCCAGCAGGCAACTATGTGGGAGACTCGGTCCTTCAGCTGGAGAGAATTAATGTGTACTACAATGCGGCAAGCTGTGAGTATATGATACTGTGTGAGTGTGTGAACGTATGAATCAGCGTCCTTATTGAACGTCCCTCATTCCCACACACATACCAGACCAATATCTCTAGCCCTCACTGCGACTGGCCTCCATCTTTTAATCGTGTCGTCACTCTAAAAGAATGCATTCAGCTCCCAAACCCTAACGTTAAAATGTTTGCAGTATGTTTGAATGCAGGTTTCTGTTTCAGCACTGAACCATCATACTGATACTGACATGAGTGTGTCTCTACTTTTCTTGGATGTAAATAAATGGTCTAAATGGAAAATAACCTAGTGAATAGAATTATACAGTCTGCCTGTGTGGCTGCGTGTATTGTTTTTTGTAGCACATAAGTTTGTACCTCGAGCCATACTGGTGGATCTGGAGCCGGGGACGATGGACAGTGTCCGATCTGGGACATTCGGACAGCTCTTTAGACCTGATAATTTCATCTTTGGTGAGTTTTCCTTTCCCAAACTGTGCTCTAGGGTGCTAGACTGTGGAAGTTCAGTGATAAACGTTCTGACACACTAGGTTGTATATACAAATCCCAGCACGACCAGAAAAGACACTGGTGGGCCCTTGAGCAAGTCCGCTAACCCTCATGTCGATGCTTCATTTATGTTCTTACTCCCTTAAAAGTTGCTTTGATTGATTGCATCTTTCAAACGAATAAAATATTAGCGAGTTGGTGTGTGGAAATGGCTGATGTAATATGAATGCTGTCCAAGTCTGTTTAAAAACTTTTTTACCAGAACCATATGAATTCCAGATGTTTGCTCTCTCTAACACTTACCTGACCAATTTAATCGGCATACAACAGCTCTTTGTTTTTTATAATATATGATGAAAATGTGTGCTTGTATTCAGCATCCACCTAGTTCCTGAAGCACTAGAGTATATTCTTAGAGTGATCTGGTTGACCATATCATTTGCAAAGATGATCATATGTATTTAATACATATATAAATTTTGCAGGTTAAATGCAGATTTGTTCTGATGTTTAGCTGTTCATATCTAAATGATCTGATCTAGCAAGGGTATACATGGGCTATCAGGGCTATTTGTTGTAAGCAAATGTCTTAAGGTGGATTATTTTGGACTCTTCTGGAACCCAGGGCATCACCATTACAATTGATCGTAAGCGAAAATGCACAGAATGGTATGAAGTGAGGCTAGGGCTGACTTCTTTCTAGCCCAAACTGTAGCTTCATGCAGATGACTTTTCAGCAGGTGATTACACCCTAGATCTGATCACTGGCTGATTCGCTGACTCATTCATATACATCATATTACAAGGGGCGTGTGAAGTACAGTCATGGGTTAATGAATTCAAGAGGTTGCTTATTTACCATAAGTTTAGTGTTTTTATTGGTTTGAGGAAAGGGTTACTGTTTAGTAAGTGCTTGTGTGTAATCGTTTGCCACACATCATTCTTATTACATAACTGATGAGAACTCGTGATATAATGCATTGCTAAACCTTTACAGTTTCATTGTCGTTGTTGTTGAACTATGGGTGGATATTGGATTTTAGCCAACAATCTTGACTGAGGCAAGTGTGGGATGACTTCAGCATGCATGATGCTAACTAGTGGTCATAAACTTGGTTTGTATACTTGTCTGCTTTCTTTCTTTTCTCCTGAATTAGAGTTTCCATTGAGGACTAAACCTCACATGGTTTAGCTGGCTTCTTAACAACTGTAATTAAAAAGCTCCAAATCTAACTCCATACCTACTAAACTTGTGATCCAGTACCAATACTGACTTCTCTAACACACAAGATGTACATGGCTATGTTGTAGCTGAAATATTTTAAAAGATGAGCCAGGCTACCCATTTCCAAATATAGTGTATATTCAAGAACCCGAAAACATTCTTGCTTGTATACTAGGTGTATAAGAAGACGTATAAAGCACTGATTTGTAATTAATATAAACAGTTTCAGCTATAGACGTGCATGTTTGATATCCCTTAGACCTCCAGGGTGATCTAACCTTTTGTAGGTCCCATACATTACACAGTTCATGCCTTTGAACCATCACAGTAGACTTTCCACACTCGATATGAACGAATGGAAAATGAAAACCATGCAGTCCATTATCTGTCACTTACAATATACAAAAATAAAATGAGTTTGAATAAAGGGCCATTAGTTTTTACAAGAAAAGATGACAATAGTCATCACAAACTCTTTCTTTGATGTACAGTAAGACAACTCGCATACTCCGCCGTAAAATCTCTGTCTAACAGTTTTCTTTAACAGTGCACAGAAGCCTATGGAATTTTCCCGGACAGCCGTGCATTGCTAATACTTCGTAGTCTGAGTGATAAATGGGAAACAATTGGCACATGGATATCTCTAACTGCTATAGGGCGGGGGGTGTGGAGTGATTGAATTCCCTTATTTTTTTTTTTTTGTTTGGTCTAACGCTTTGTTTTCGTTGCCGCTGCAGGACAGACAGGTGCGGGGAATAACTGGGCGAAAGGGCACTACACAGAAGGAGCCGAGCTTGTGGACTCAGTGCTGGACATAGTGAGGAAGGAGTGTGAGCACTGCGACTGCCTCCAGGGCTTTCAGCTCACCCACTCGCTGGGAGGTGGCACTGGTTCAGGCATGGGCACGCTGCTCATCAGTAAAATCCGTGAAGAATATCCGGACCGCATCATGAACACCTTCAGTGTCATGCCCTCACCCAAAGTGTCCGATACAGTGGTGGAGCCTTATAACGCCACACTGTCTGTGCACCAGCTGGTGGAGAACACGGACGAGACGTACTGCATCGATAACGAAGCACTTTACGACATCTGTTTCCGCACACTCAAGCTCACGACACCAACGTATGGTGATCTTAATCACCTGGTTTCAGCCACCATGAGTGGAGTCACCACCTCGCTGCGCTTCCCTGGTCAACTGAATGCAGATCTCCGCAAGCTGGCTGTAAACATGGTTCCCTTCCCACGCCTGCACTTCTTCATGCCCGGTTTTGCCCCACTGACCGCTAGGGGGAGTCAGCAGTACCGTGCCCTCACCGTGCCTGAATTAACACAGCAGATGTTCGATGCTAAGAACATGATGGCTGCATGTGACCCGCGTCACGGCCGCTACCTGACTGTGGCCACCGTCTTCCGAGGCCCCATGTCCATGAAGGAAGTGGATGAGCAAATGCTCGCCATCCAGAACAAAAACAGCAGCTACTTTGTTGAGTGGATCCCCAACAACGTCAAAGTGGCTGTGTGTGACATCCCACCCAGGGGACTCAAGATGGCGTCCACTTTCATTGGCAACAGCACGGCTATCCAGGAGCTGTTCAAGCGTATCTCTGAGCAGTTCTCTGCTATGTTTCGACGAAAAGCCTTTCTGCACTGGTTCACCGGAGAAGGCATGGACGAGATGGAGTTTACAGAGGCCGAGAGCAACATGAACGACCTGGTGTCTGAGTACCAGCAGTACCAAGAGGCTACAGCCAACGATGGCGAAGATGCTTTCGA
Organism: Ictalurus furcatus; assembly: GCF_023375685.1. Lineage (NCBI taxonomy): Eukaryota > Metazoa > Chordata > Actinopteri > Siluriformes > Ictaluridae > Ictalurus > Ictalurus furcatus. The sequence continues at coordinate 30,932,463 of NC_071255.1, forward strand.
TGAGGATGAGGAGGAAGTCAACGAGTGAACCCTGTAGGCTGATACTCTCATCACTCACTGATTGTGCGCACACATTTAACGTTATGTGGTTTTTGTTTTGTTTTTTTCTCTTTAAGCTGTGATTTAACTTTTTTTTTCTTTCTTTTTTTAAATGTAAAACCCTAGTCAACACTAGGAAAATAAATATTCCTGAAATTTGAAGAGATCTGTTTTTATTCTTTAATATTTATAAATAGTTCTAAAATAATGCAGAAGTCATTGTTTCCACAGACACTGCAACCACATGTACAATTATAGCAGGACTGGAGCTTACTCACTGACCTACTCCATGACCTAATGAGCTAAACAGACAGGATATTCTGCAGAAATTCACCGGCCAGATAATATTTCTATCGCCACACTGGCGTGAAGCTCGGTTTTGCGTTGGCATCGAGGAAGTGAACTCTGCGTCAGTCACTCTAAATGCCAAATCCTTTTGTTCATTTCCGCTCATGACTTTATAGCAGATGTGCCTAGAGAGGATATAAATCCTGCTCACCGTGGCCTCGGTTATCCCCCAACAGCTGCTGAGCAAGGCATTCCTCGTTCAGAGCTGTGCAACAAACAATAGAGGAAGTCCAGTCTCGACAGAACTATTTGTAGTGCAACACAATGACTGATGCAGCAGGGTGCAATCCTGTCATCAGGAGAATTACCTTTTTGTGTTTTAACAATGCAAACCATTCACACATACAGCAAAGGGGGGGAAAAAACCAATGAGTAAGTATTCCTTTACAGATGTGGACTATAATTTTTCTGGACTCTATTTTCCAGATGACCTAATAACCAGAGAATGGCATAGAGGGGATAGACAGACGAATGGAACAAAAAGAAACATATCCTTCAGCTCCATATTACAGTCCAGAGAAGAAAGACATTTTGACATGTGCACTCTGGTTCTTTCAAATACCTAACAGCTGGAGTGGATTCAGTAGGACAGGGCGTGGTTTTTCATGACACAGCAGGGAAATGCTGCTCTGAGCTAGATTAGATCCTAGATTATCCAGCAGGTTTAGACATGTTTACACATTTATTAAAACTTTTTAACCCCAAAAAACAATGAAACTTTGTACTTTGATTAGATATACACTACCAGTCAAAAGTTTGTGGACACTCGACTGAAATGTTTCTCATGATGTTAAAAAGCTTTTGATCTGAAGGTGTATGATTAAAAGTTTGAAATCGGTGTTGTAGACAAAAAATAATTGTGCCGACATTTTCATTAGAAAACTAACATTTTATTTACAAAAGGATCTTTTTTTTTTTTTTTTTTAAATGGGCGACTCGGAGCGAAATATTCCGAAAAGCAGCCACTAAGTGTCCAGCATCGGTGTGAACTCCTTTAATACTGTTTTAAAAGCAGCTCAGGGAAATTCCTCAAGAAACCGGTCGAGAAAATGCCAAGAATACATTTCTGGAAATTCTCTGCAAAAAGGGTATTTATTTTGAAGATGCTAAAATATTAAATTATTTTGATTTATTTTGGATTTTTTATCACAACATAATTCCCATAGTTCCATTTGTGTTACTCCAGAGTCTTGATGACTTTATTATTATTATTCTAAAATGTGGGGAAAAAAATTTAAATAAAGAATGACTGTTTCTAAATTTTTGACCGGGTGTGTGTAAAATATTATATTATATATATAAATATATATAATATTTGAAAGGCATTTCAACAAAACTATCATTTGTAATATTACCGTAAAGTTGCTCAGCTCTGCTCCTTTCTCTTAAAAATAATGTTAGTAATGCATTTTATAGCTCCTGTCTAAAACCCAAAGTAAGAAAAAAGAAGAAAACAAATCTATTAGGAGAAAAGTCAAGTTTTAGGCAGACATTTTAAAATGGGAGAAGGATGGTTGCAGTTTTTTTTTAATGCAACCATCACACAAAAACACTGACAACCATCAGAAACAAGCAATGAGTCATCACAATGTGCCATTATTATTATACTTCTTTGTTACATTATCACTTCACACTATTTTTTGCTTTTAGATTTACTGAATTTTTAAAGTTAGGGTAATTATGATAAACCATTACTAATGTTCCTCTAAGGCAGTATAGTAGCTAAAGCATGTAATGTTACCATATTGCACCACCAGGGTCACGGGTTTGATCCAGAGCTAAAGTTGTGAACGGTCTGTGTGAATTTTCACCTCTTCTCCCCTGTTTGTCTGGGTTTTCTCTGGGTTCACTGGTTTCATCCACTTCCCAAAATCATGTTGGTAGGATTGACTTGGTAGATTGGTGGCTGTAAATAGCCTGTGTTTTTACTGAACAGAAAGTACAGAGATTTTCCATGTGAAGAAAATCCAGATTTTAACGTTTTCAACCTTTTAAAAGCTCATTACCCCATCATTAATGGAGAAAACGTAAAACAAGTGCAGAAAATAATCTAGTGTCACCTAAAGGAGTTACGGTAGTGTAAATCAGTGGTTTTCAAAGTGGGGGCCACCAGGGGGCGCCCGGGGGGCCTCAACAATTCAGTCTGCCCATCTGTCCCACTAGTAGGTTTTCTCTTTCTCACTCTGACAACCACACACACAATCAATTCCTAATGTAATGTGATGTAAGATGTAATTATTAATAAAAAAGGGGGATATATTCAGAAGTCTGTATTTTTAATGTGTTTTAAAGACGTTTTGCACAAAGGGGGCCTCGGTCAAATGTTAATGCCATTTGGGGGGCCTTGCCCTGGAAAAGTTTGGGAACCCCCAGTGTAAATCACAACCCCTATTATCAAAGTTACTATATTTAGGGGTCCAAGCACCAAAGTCAACTCTGACCTAATTGTGTTATATTGCAGGAAAGTTTGGGAACAGAAAGCTCTATGGAACAACAAAAAAAGAGAAACACTTGTAATATTTAAATATTGTTCATGAAATAAATTCATACTGAGGGGGTCTGTGGAATATTTTTTACTCTTAGTCACAGGAATGTCCCTGGCTACAAAAAAAAAAGTTTAAAGCTCTAAAGACAACATATCCTGGGTCTTACTTTGATATTAAAGACTCTGTCTCACGCATACTTTCCCAAAAGAATGAAGACTGCAAGAATGATGTGCACTGCATATTATTGAACAGTAAAAAGCCTAAACATTATATTCTGCAAATACACTGCTAATCAGTTTGCTTAAATGGGAAAACTTTAGCTATCCTGTCCTATATATGACAAACCAGTAAGTGCATGAGGGGCTTCCTTCCTAGTCATTCAAATCCACAGGCCATTCCTCATGAACAGCTGTGTAAACTATTTTCCTAAATCCTAACCCACATATATCCACACAATATAAAATATATACCTCTGTATGAGCAGAGAGCAGTGAGACGGTATGTTGGCAGGGGTTGGTGATTTTCGCAGTAGGTGCTGGACACCGGGAGTGTAATTCTCCCTCTTGGATGTTTTATTGCTTCTCCAGAACTGTTTATACCACAGCTCACTCTGCGTGTGGATCTGCTCCGGTGAGTCATAGTCACAGTGAAATACACCAGATCCTGAAACACACTGGGGTTCAGACAGGAAATGACCAGTATATTACACTTCCAGCCTCATTACACTGTGTAACTTTTTCTTCCCAGTGTGTAAATGCTTTTGTGTTAAAAAAAGCTTAAAGTGTGTCAGCAAATCATGTGATTTATTTATTTATTTATTTATTTATTTGTAATGTTGCTTGGTGAACATTTTACTTACTGTGTGCGCTAAGGAACGAAGCACAGAGTTGAAAAGTTTAAAAATGTTTACAAATTCTTAATTTAACCCACTTGTAACGGCCTTAGTGCTGATGTCTGGCTGTATACACTGTATTTCAAGGCGTGTTAGTGTTATTCACATAAAATCACAAAGAATACACAATGGAGAATATGAAGTCTCAAAGCAACAGAGGCTATATTCAACATGAAATAACACTACACTAACATAACACTAACACATTGCCATGGAACTATGCTACATATATTGTTAACGATTAGTTAAAGACTTAATGGGCATGTGCAATTAACAAAAGTAATACTGTCGATTCCTGTAAACTATCCTGTAAATTCACTTGATCATGATAAGCAGCAGTAGTAGAGGCTTTGTTTGTAGGATTTCCCCTCCTCTTTTGTTCCCAAAGCTGGAAAAACAAAAAAAACAAAACCACAACCCAGCTCCCCTTTATGGCCTCAGACTGCAGTCACAAACATATTACCTAAAAAGGCCCCGGTCCATTACTGTGAATTTAGTTCTACAGGACATGAAGTGCTTCTGATTTAGTGCCCTCTGTTGGACTGATGGTGTATTACTGATGCGCCTCTTTAATTACACCACAGCAGTGTTGAAGTCTTGAATCTGGTTACTGAAAAGGAGTTTCTTTAACAGCAGCTCTGGTAATATTAGGTTTATATTAAAGCACTCATTTTAATATGCCATCGTTTCCATAGTAACCACTAATTCACTGGGACTTGTATGGGGAACACGCTGCCTAATCTATTTCTACAATAATAAACTGATTCATTGAGGATGTGCTGTTATCTAGCAACAATATATATAAAATCAGTAAAACATTCTATAAGGAACTTTTTTATTTAGCATTTTTGGAAGGAGTCTCCAGTGTCAGAGCGTTGTAACGGTTGGAGGTAAATGTGTTCCTTGATGTTTTCCAGCACAGTGTGAAGGATGTTGCGTTTTGCAGTTTCTCAGTAACATGACAAGCTGCTTTTTTTTGGGACTTGTTAACTTTATCTTATTAAAAAGAGAGGCTGGTGAGTGAACAACTGTTTATTGCATCTATAACACATGATAAATGGGTAGTTCACTGAAAAATGAAAGTTCTGTCATCAATTATTCACTCTTATGTCGTTCCAAACCCATAAGACTTTTGTTCATTTTCGGAACACAAATGAAGACATTTGAATGAAATCTGGGAGATTTATGTCCCTCTGTTTACAGTCCAATTAAGCAAAACTTTCAATCTCTTAAAAGATCATAAAGGCATTGCAAAAGTAATCCATGTGACTCCAGTGGTTCGATCCCAATTTTATGAAGTGACACGGAAGTTTTGTGTGCACAAAGCAACTAAAATTATGGCTTTATTCACGAAATATCTTCACTTCTGCATAGACCTCTGACGCGCGTTTACGAGAGAATAAATCTACCATGGTTTGAGGTGAGTATGTGAAGATTTATACATCCTGCATGTTTGCACAATTATAAACTGAAGGCTTCTCTTACTGGTTAGCTACATTAGCATCATAGCTTCAGTGCAAATCTGAAAAGATGCTAATTTCAGACTCTGACTTGATTGAAATTGGCGCTAAACGTGGAAATATGTTTTAAATAAAAGGCAGCATGTTCGATTGATCATGGTAAATTCATTTCACATTGCACAATGACTGTGCTTATTAAATATAAACTGGATCAAGGACTTATGACCACCAGATGGCAGTGTTTTCAAACTTTAAATCCTGCCAGTGCTGATCTTATAGTATTGTGTAATACTGTGTTTTATTTTAGTGATTTCCTGATGAGCTGATGAGTTGAAGCTGAGGTGTGTTAGAGCAGAAAAACACTAATTAATGGAGTGCAGGTGGGGTAAAAGAGCAGAATCTTCCAGGTTCTTCGGTCCCTCCAGGATTTTGCGATTTTTGCGATCACAAAAATGAACACAAACTCAAACAAACTCCACAAATATTCGGAGAAACGTGCAATTTTTCAAAACGATCACAGATTTTCTGCAGATTTGGGCCAAGACGCGTCATGTGACATCGTCATAACGCGCATTCAGCCAAAGCTCTCTTCGATTCACATGCGTCGAACATGAGTACAGCGAAAAAGTCTCATTTGGTAAATGTAAACGGTCTGCACTTATATAGCGCTCTCATTCACCCATTCACACACACACACCAATGGTAGCAGAGCTGCCATGCAAGACACTAACTTGCCATCGGGAGCAACTTGGGGTTCAGTGTCTTGCCTAAGGACACTTCGGCATGTGGAGTCATGTGGGCCGGGAATCGAACCACCAACCCTACGATTAGTGGACAACCCGCTCTACCACCTGAGTCACAGCTGCCTCAACAAGCATTGTTGTTTACCAACAAACATCACTGCTAAAGCCTGTGCAAAACAATTTTGTGAAAGTGCAATTTTGCCAGTTTTATAGTATATATAAAATAGTTTTCTGAAAAGAAAAAAACAAACCCCCACACACACACACAAAAAGCCACATCAAAATCGAGTATTTTTGGCCGCGAAATCCTGTGAAATCCTGTATGGGCTGGTCCTTATATTTATTCATCTTCAGTAAGAGCTTTATCTTTGACACAGTGCAGGTAGGTCTGGAGCCTAACCTGGAAACCCTATGCACAAGACAGTAATACACTCTGAACGTGACACAAACACACATGTATATACACCTAGAGACAATTTAGAGTAGCCACTCCACCTATTAAAGCTAAAATAAAAAGAAACCGTAAACATCCTGTACCTGCATAAGGGATTCATGATTTCTGTGAACATAATTTATTCATAATAAAATCCAGATGTGTCCATTATCATTGATATTAGCTAGTAGCAGTAGCAGTTCAGTGGTTAAGGGTCTATACTCAGGCCCATTTATTATCATGACTCATTTAGCATCAGAGGAGTTGAAGTAACTTGGGAACTTTATCACAAGAGTTTGAGATAAAAAAAAAGCATTTTTCAAAACAGCTTCGTGATAGAATCCTAATATCAGTCCTTGTCTTATCTCAGAACTTTACTTCATTGGACACGAGAGCGTCTGTTAATCCATCCATTTATTTTCTATACCGCTTATCCTACAGGGTCGCGGGGAACCTGGAGTCTATCCCAGGGAGCATGGGGCACAAGGCGGGGTACACCCTGGATGGGGTGCCAATCCATCACAGGGCAGAATCACATACACATTCACACACCCATTCATACACTACAGACACTTTGGACATGCCAATCAGCCTACCATGCATGTCTTTGGACTGGGGGAGGAAACTGGAGTACCCGGAGGAAACCTCCACCGGTGTGAAGCGAATGCGCTAACCACTAAGCCACTGTGCTCCCTGAGAGCATCTGTTAATCTCATTTACATTCTTCTACCCTTCCACTTTTCAGTGTCAACCAGAGGAGGATGTTTTTTTTTTTTTTTCTTTACGATCTTCAGGCTTAATGATTTTCTGGTAAATGTGCTACATACGTAAATAAAAAAAAAAAGAATTGGTGTAAACACTGATGTTCTCCTCTGAGGGGTGCCAAAGTCTGGATAACTCATCCTCTTAGAGTAGGAATGTTTTTCTAGTGTGAGAAGAGCAAACAGAAATGTGTGAAAATGCCAGTGGACTTATTACTTCATTCAAAATGAAGCAAGTGTGATCACAAAAGCTACATTTCAACATGAGTGAATATAGGTTAGTCATTTGTGTTGCATTCTATGAAGTTAAACGTTGTAGCATACACCCTGACCATTGGAGTTTGACTACGTGTGTGTGTGTGTGCGTGTGTGCGTGCGTGTGTGTGTGCGAGGTGTTGAAAAGGTATAAGGCAGAGGAGATCTCAAAAGGATCTCTGATCTGCAGGATGGATTAATGAGTTAGGAGAATAGAGTGCCACAGAGCACACAGGAAAAAGTGGTAATTATCATAATGTGAAGCATTTTAATAGAAAACAAGGATGGATATTAGCTGGTGTACTGTATGGCTGGGCTTCCTCCTCTATTATGAATGAGTGATTAAGAATTCTGAGCACTTGCTGTCTCTTCAACACAAAAGATAACAACAGTCACACTGAGGCACTTGGGGGCTCGGCTCATCAAAGAAGAAAAAAAAACACAAGCGCCTTCCTTCATCCAGTCCCTGCGAATCAAATCTCAAGTTTTGCTTCATCACTGCGGAGAAATGCTTTCTGAATCAAATATTCAGCAACTTGAATAAACAATGACAAACATTACTGCAGCTGCAGCGAAGAACCGTAGCTGTAAATCTGTTGTGCTTGAGATCCATAACCTGGTTAGAAGCCGTGAAGTGGTCGAGAGTGTGCAAGCTGAGCAGTTGATTAAACAGTGCTGCATTCACTGCTCTGTGGAACAGAGTGTTGTACGCATGGCATAGGAAGGAGTTTGGCAGAAGGCACTGAAAACAACAGCTCAGAGTCAGTGTGCCTGCTGAGAAGGCCTGGCTGCCGTGGAAACAGGAAGAAAGCAACCCAAAGGAGGCAAGTCCTCAAGAAAGGGGAGGGCATCTGAGAAATGAAGAGAGAGAGAGAGAGAGAGAGAGAGTGAGTGAGAGAAAGAAAAAAAGGTGGAGTATAGTAAGAGCGTGAGATTGAAAGAGGCTAAGAGAGAGAGAATGAATTGAAAGCCAGAGGAGGGAGAGCGTGAGACAGAGAAACAGTGAGAGCGGTGAAAGAAACAGAGAGAGAGAGAGAGATAGAGAGAGAGAGAGAGGTTGTGGGTATGAAGGAGAAATGTGAAATAGTGAGAAAGGAACACTTTTAAAAAAAGGAGCTTATCATGGCACTGCCAGTCTCATTCAATCCCAAACCAGTGGAAAAGAAGCTGAGGAGCTAGATTTGAGAAGGTCTCCAGGGCAGCATGGAGAACCGCCGAGCGGAGAAGAGGAGCAGAGGAGAACACACACACTCAGACCTCCTGCAGGAGGAGCACCAGCAGGACTCCAAGCCTACAACAAACTACCGAGACCACCACAGATGCCCGCAGGAGGAGCGCTAAAGCACACAGGGAGCTGAAAAGGGTACAGCGTGTGGCCGATGTTCCGGGCCGTGTGCCGGGCCGCGGGTTTGGGCCGTGGAGGTCTCGGGCTGCGGTGGCTCAGGGCGAGAGTGCGGCGCAAGAGTGCTGTTCTCTTCATCCTGCTCTGGCTTGCCTCATGGCTCTTTCTCAACGGCCTGCTCTTCGTGCACACGACCATGTTTTCCGACTTCTGCACAGATGATAAGAGCAGGAGGATTCTCCAAAGACTGGTAGGTCACAGTGGCAGCTTGGTATCACCTGTCGAGTTTTCATTCAACAGTGAGGTCACAAAGTTTCAAGTCACCATGTAGGCGTAGTGTAAACTTTTGCCTTTGATAGATGAGAGTCATACGCATAAACAAAGCGACCTGTCTAACGTAGTGCGTGACTCGAGTGCACATATTTAGGCACGACTAGCAGAACTATGTGTTTGTTTAAAACAACGTAGATCGATTACAGTGGGGGCGTTAAACGCTGCAGATAATTTATGATCCAGCATGCAGCAGTCACTTTATATAACCGTTTCAGCAGCCTGTCACACTTATTCACCGGGTCTAAAACATCAGCAATATAAAGCAGGCAAACTAACAGCAGTGTGGACTGTCTGTGATTGATAGATTTATTTTCATTTGAGCGTCACAGTCAGTAAACCTGATAAATGTTCAAATGAATAATAAACATGGCATTGCAAAGGCTTAATCTGTCAGCCTGTGATTCATGGGTTATATTAGCTCCAAGCTTCAGTAAGGGATTTGGTAGTGTTACTTAACATCAACAGGACTCTTAAAGCTTTCTCTGAACTGCCGAATTAATCCGTGTCGAGTGACCGATGATGCCACTTTTGATTATTATTTTTTTTTGCCGTCCGCCTCCAAATTCTTAAAGACAGTGACACGGAGCATAACGAAGGAAATTTAGGATTGAGTTTCCACCGAGAAATTAGATTTAAGAGGTGCAGTAAAATCAACAAACCATCAGGTTCAGTGTAGCAGAGAAGTAAAAATGTTCAACCAGAGTTTGGAAACAGTTTTAAGTAGATATTGTAGGTTTGATGTACACATTTACATCTACTGTTACATGGAGATACTCAAGCTATTACATGATTAAAATGATAAAGACCCACCTCTTCTGTCAACATGTGACTAATCCCTAAACAAACAAACAAAAAAACTTTACTCTGGCACTTACACCTCGACTCTGCACACTTTGCTTCTTCTACAACTCAATCAAAGATCTTGTATGGTAGCACTACTTGTATTGTTCTCCGCTTGATATATTGCTTTACCTGTATTTCTTCATTTGTACGTCACTTCGGATAAAAGCATCTGCTAAATGAATAAATGTAAAATATATCACACAATTATAATTATATTATAAATGAACAGTAGCTGGCGTTCAGGAATAAACGGTACGACAGACTTCAACAAAAAGTATAAATATGCTCCCGATTTTTAATTGCAGTTTTATTCACCTGCTATGTGGACCAAATGAGAGTCTGGAGTTTAATAGGACTTAAATCAAACACTGTGGTAAGCGGATTCAAGACACATTCTTTCCTAAGTGTGTTTTGAAAATGGCATCATTTAGACAGCGCTGTCCCACATCCAATTCACCCGAGGGCAAAATGTCTCCACGGCTCAGTAGGAGCCAGCCAAGGAATTCTGCACCATGCCAAACTCTTCTAATTAAAGACGGGGTGTAGAAACTGAGCGGCAACTATCTATCAGTCCGGAGGGGCGTTAAAGGGTACTCCATGGGCTAATTTATGATTCGTAACACTGTATTCGGTTTAGCTGAAACCATGTGTGCTGGAATTTAAGAATTATAATAGATATGAGATATAGAAAACGATGTAAAACCAGCAGCAATAACTTGTGAAGTGAATGTGTGTGTGTGTAATTATGATAAAGCTAAATTTTCCATAGACACCTATGCTGTATGTTAAATGCTATACAGAACCACAAGCATTTAAAAATGCGTTATAAGTAGAATTTGCAGCACAGGTTTTAACCTTCAGTATACAGTCCGGTCCATCTCCTACACCTGCTCAAAGGTAGCAGGTTTTAAAGAAGCAAAACAAAAAAAATTAATGTCTTTTTTAAAAAATAATACACAACTTGATCCGACCGGAAAAGTTCTAAAGACCACATCTGTGATAGAAAGGGAAAAAAGCGATGTGGTATGTGACACACAATAAAGGCATTGTCAAAATATTGCTATGGTTCACCGAGGGGAAATCAAGCAGATCTTGCGACGCAAAGACGTGCTGAGAGGGGCCAGTGCGAGACACAAGCTGAGCCCAGCTTGTTTCAGCACGTAACATGCCTGTTGGAAACATCGCGTCTGAGTCATAAATAAAATGTGTTTGTTGGGACAACACGTCCCTCTTATCAGATCATTAAAAACTGAACGACGTCACTTGTGTTTTGGGGGGAAAATTTGGGGGGGCTTAATTTTGACTTTAAAAGTGAGACTCGCTTAAAATATTTGTTTAAAGCATTTTAATTAAACATTGTAAACATTTATCTTTAGTTATGCTTAAATCATTTAAATCTGTCTTTAGTACTTTAGTAATTAGCTGGCAGACATTTGAGGAACACTTGAGCATTTAACTTTTTCCCCAAATGTTAGAATTTATTACACTGCACACATTTGCCAAATATTCAAGGATGGGTCAAATGAAAACCTTTATTTTATATATATATATATATATATATATATATATATATATATATATATATATATATATATATATATATATATAAAATTTTTTATTTATTTACATTTTTACTTTTGGCATAGTTTATTGCAAATATATACATCACAAGTAAGTTAAGTTTTTTTTATTTATTTAATTTTTTTTTTACATGATCTCACATTTCGTTCCATTCAAGTGTTCCAGTGCTTAACGAGTGTCTGGATTCCTCTATAAGAAAAAAATTCAATTCTAATTTATATATTTACTCTTCACCCACACACTTTCTTTGGCTTGATGATGTCTTTAAACTGCAACATAAAAGAGATACTCATTTAAAACATTCTCTGACCTGCATTTAATATTTCTCTCTCTCTCTCTCGCTTTTTTTATTTTATTTTTTAAATTAACTGCTTTAAATAACAGGAGACCTCTTCATCTTCAAGACAAGTTTTCACATTTCACATCATTTTGAATGCTTTTCCTTATTTTGCTGTTTAAAAGAAAGAAAGAAAGAAAAAAGACAAAGAAATATTGTTTATTCACTGAGAAGAGACGGCTCGGGTCAAAAGGACATCCTTTGCTAAGTTCCCTTTTATTTTTGAGTTAATTTACTAAATGGCGAACACAGAGACGTGTAAAGGCAATATCGTCCTCATTTATTAACTGAAACAAGATTCTAATCAGCCTGCTTCAATAAACAACTCAATAAACAAGAATAAACCAAATAAAGTGGTAGCGGATGAGGCTGAGCACATTTCAGTAATTGTTTAAACACAAGTCTTTTTTTAATCAGTAGTCGCACCTGTCACCTGAGCTACAGGTCGATTCTCAGCAAGCGTTAATGAAAGAGCCAGCAGAGTCTCTGACTGTGCCGTTAATGCTTTTCTGCCGCAGGGCCTCACTGCTCTTCCTATGTACACTCCAACACGGTGATAAAGCCCAGACGGTTAATGAGGACACACACAAAAAAAGATACTCATGAATGGGATCATGTATAATTGATTTGGGTATAATATATATATGTATATACACATTATATATTATTTTGTGCTAAATAAAGACGGATAAACAGTGACAAATGAGAATGTTTTTTGTTTTTGTGGCCTTTTGTACAACCTGACTCTATGATGCATAATTTATACACTGGATTTATGTGCACACAATTGCTGAACTATAAATTCGATACTAATATAAATATACAACTAAGTTATATATCTAGGACTACAGTCTTAAAAACAAATCTAAACCTCTGCTAGATCCTCGGATAGATTAAGCCTGTAAAAATCATTCATGAATAATTATTCTTCAATTCAAATCAAATTTTCCACTTCTTGTATTTCTGATAAAAAAACACTACAGGACAGTCCTTCTCTTGTATTCAGTGGAAATGAAAAAGTGAAGATTTTTACACTATTATATAATTCTATATAACGGTGTGACTATATAAAGTTTGTTTATATAGTCACACCGAAAGGGAAAATGGAAAGGGAAAATGAGGCTCTTCTGTAGATGTATGTTTTTAGTTGTTTAGTATTGGGAATGCTGCCATAGTGAGGTCACACACACAGACACACACACACACACATATACACGGCATGCCGAAGCCGAGAGGTTTTATGAGTACTATTTTTAAAAAGCCCATTCTTTGAATGTTTTTTTTATAATTACATGCCAAGTTCATACAAAGTTTAAAAACATAACAAAAACAACTGCCCCTGTTGTTGCTATGGTTATAACAAGTGTCAAATCCACAAATCTTTTACATTTGTGACTTAAGTGAATACAAAATGACCAAAAAATATTAGTTTAGTGTGATAAAATTGAATGCTGAGGAATAATTGACCTCCAGACAGATGCTATAAATCAGCTATTATTGCATACAGAGATATTTTAGTGCATTTACGTATATCCTAATGAGATGTCTTCTGTTATTAAAGCAGATTATAAAGAGTAACCTAAAACACACTGCTTTAGCAAAAACACCAAGGTCAGGGTATGTTTTAAATTAGTACTGGGTTTGTTTTTCAGAGTAAGACAACATCAAGCCAATGCAAATATATTTGACAATCGTGTCCATTGTAATAGATATCCACATTTGGGGGATGTTGAATGCTTTAGCAGTTCTCTGTGACCGCAGCAGAACTAATTGTTGTTCAAATGTCTCTAAGTTAATTATGTTTGGCTGTATAAAAACAGGTTTCAGCTGTGGAAATCATTCGACTTTTCTGTTTTTTTCTTTTTCTTTTTTTTTAACTGGATCTGTTATTTGTTCAGTGCTCGGACCCTACATGGTCTGTGTCAGGAAACATGCACTAGACAGCCCGTTTGATTGGCTTACCAGTCTGTCCATACGTCTAGTACGACAACCTTGTTACCTTTTAATTAGAGGCACGATCTTTTGGGGTATGCTTCGGAATAATGCTCAAAAAGCAAAAAGTCCGATCAGTGATTTTAAACCAAAGCCAGCATCAATACTATGTGTTATATACACTGTACATAAAAACCCAACATAAATAGAACATTGAAGACAAGGGTATAGTTGGACATTATCCAACCGCATGGTGGGAAAGTTTACATGCAGACACAGAAGCTAAAAACAGCTGCTGACCAATATGATGCAAGGTTAAGAAATCTCGGGAATTCAAACGGATGTGTGGTAATTGGCAGAAATCCAGTCCGGACTGGACTAAAAGCTTCGTAAATCAGTGACCGCAGCGACAATAACACTGCTTACACAAATAAACCGAGGTTTTTACACAGCAAATTTTGCCTGTTAAGTTTAACAAGCAGGACACACAAATTATAACGATTTATTACCTTAGTTTAAAATCAGAGAATAGTGCATGTAAGTTTTTTTCGTTTTCTTTTAAACGTCTCAAAGTTGCACGCAAGGCGATTGAGCAATTTAAAGCAGGACGAAATATCAATCTTCTTTAACACATAGTTGAGCTGGAGTCCTACCCAAACAAAACAATCACTCCAAATAGGACATATATCAAGACATATTGAAGCTCGGGTGATAAAGTAAGAGACACATAATAAACCATTTTGATGGATGGTGATTAGGAAAAGATATTAATATCACTAATGTGCTAATGTCAATGCTATCAGGACCATTAGCTGACCGGATCAACCCTTGGCTGACTCGAGATGACAGCTGTTTACTTTGGAATGTGGCAGCGGAGGATTTGCAGCTAATCTTTGTGAAACACTAATCATGCCTCGCTTTCCAGTCCTAAGAGACATGTGGGTGTGTGAATGTGAATATTTAAGCAGAGGAGGCCTGGGTTGAGATGTGGATGACACGAGTGCAAAGCGGTTACACATTTTGCATAATGAGCTGCGTAATGCTGTCTGTCGGATTATTGAGCTGGGTTTGCAACATATGCACCGACCCTATAGTTCAGTAAATGTATATATTCAGTTTAGGTAAGATGAAATCAAGAGTATATTAGCAGTGACAGCACTGGGTTTAAAACACGGCTGTGTTTCATAAAAAGTGCAGCGGTGCATAGAAAGTGTGTCGTGTACTGCATGCTGATCAATATGAAATAAAATTGCATGTGGATTTCAATTTCAGCGGTAAAGATCTCACAATCACACAGAACTCATTAGATGCTTCTCTAAATATAAATCTGTCCAAATTCCTGCACTTGATTCTACTCATCTGTCCAAAACTCTGAGCAAACACAACAACCTGAAGCCATTTAATTTCACTTCACTCGGAGAAATAGCTCCGGAATAAATTAATAAGCTGTAAATATAAAGAAGTAATTACTGATGGTTCTGGGGGGGGGGGGGGGGACCTTTTCCTTGCATTGTTTCTTAGTAGTGAAAAGATTAAAAGGGTTCACAGCGATCGTACACACTGTTAAACAAACACACAAAAGCAAAGAAAACACTTCTGAGGTCATTTCTTCAGTTTGTGTTTTCTAAGACCTCACTTTCTCTGTTTCCATAGCAACACTTTTACCTTGACTTACCTATTCTAAGAAAGAGCGATAATATCACTAGATATGAGGAGATGCAATCATCTGTGCAAATTTCTTATGTAGAGAGAATTATCCTAGAGCCCTCACAGGCACAGAAATGTCAAGGGTACCATTCACCAACTCCATTATATATTATATATATATATATATATATATATATATATATATAAACTCAAACATTGTATTGATGCACTCACAGAGTAAAAATGCAAACCAACAGCTTTGCAATGTTCTGTTATTTGTAAAGCATAGACATTACATTGTTCTTTTTCCGAATATTCAATTGGACTACACTGGAATGTTCTCTTAATTGTAAAGCATCAATAATACACTTTTTTTGAAAACATGGTTTTTGGTTTTAAACATCGACATCAGCATGTCCGTTACAGCAGAACGTTCTTAACGCAATCTTCTTTATGATGCTTCACGATTCAATTAAATTCTTCTGTTGACTGTAAAGCACAAACGTCAGAATGTTCTGTATAAAATTATACCACAGCCTGAACCCGAATGCTCGAATCTGATTGGTCAGAAGGTGTGTATTATTTGTGTATAACCGCACGACTCGGATAGTAGTTCCGGCTGTAGCACGGACGACAAGTCAGTAATAATGTGCTCATTCTAACACGTTATTGTTTCTATCCTAAAAGCTCATACACACGGACTTGTACGATGGATGCTCAATATAAACCAAGACTCATAATAACCAGATTAAATTGGCGGATTTAAAAAATGTGCTGTTGTTTAGCAAAGTTAAACGTGTAATCGTTGATGTGGTGATGTTTTTGTTAGGAGACATTTATTTAACGTTTATGGAAGAAGTCTCTGTTGTAAGCACTTTGTAGCAGTTAAAGTTTCCCAGCTCTGGAAAATCTTCAGTACAGAGGAGTTTATGTTTTCCAGTTTCTTGGTAAAGTGACAGGCTGAGAGAGAGAGAGCGAGAGAGCGAGAGAGAGAGAGGCTGGTGAGGGAACAACTCTTTATCGAAGCTATAAAAAAGTGAGAACAGGAATTAACTTGTCTCTTGGAAGTTTCACAACATTAAATCAAACTATAATTTTTTTTAAATGTGCGATGTGTCATTCATTAATAAATTAAACATTGCAAACGCTGGCAAATCACTGTGGTATAAGTGGAATAACACACTCCAGACAGTGCAGTTATAGAATAATCCACTTCAGGGGTAGCGATAATCCACTCTTCCGCATATTCTTTATAAAATTCCATATATAGTATGTTTGGTAATACTTTATTTAAAGTTTTCCTACACTGAGCTTTTGTAACATACATTCCTATGTGTTCCTGCCTCCCCGGTTCGATCCTGAGCTCGGGTTACTCTCTGTGCACAGTTTTACATGTCCATGTTGGTTTCCTCTGGGTTCTCTGGTTTCCTCCTACCCTCCAAAACGTACAGGTAGGTTGACAGTCAGAGATAAATTGCCCCTAGATGTGAATGTGTGTGAATGTGTGTGTGCATTTCCCAGCCACGGTTTATTCCCATTTCATGATAGGCTCCGGATCTGGTGTGACCATGACCAGGATTAAAGCACTTACTGAAGATGAATGAATGAATGCTAAATGATTATGAATGACTTATGTCAAAACATATGAGGTGACTTAAGAGATTTTTTTTTTTTTGGTACAATACTATATGACTTTGCCTATACATGAAGAAGAACAATTTATCTGTTAGACCTAATTCAAGATTGTGTTATTGTGACTTTTTTAGTATTAGTTTGTTTGTAGTAGCAGCACATTTAAGAATATGTGAGACATGCTCGATCAAGCATTGATTTCATTTATATTCATTTGGCCAGCATATGGGCTTATTAGATATGGGAATTTTGTACCAGAATGGTGCTTTAATTGTAGTTAAAGAATAATTCAATATAATCTAATGTTCTTATATAAATTAAATACACAAAATACAGTTTTAAAAAAAGGAGGAAATACCTCTGTATCCTTCATATAGGATGTCTCAAAGCTTCATTAATGCCCTGTTAGTAAAAACAAAATAATAAAAATGTATCATCAGAACAAAATAATATATTATATATATATATATATATATATATATATATATAGTCTCAGCTATAGTGTTATATAAGGATTCTTCTCTGTTATAAGACAAAGTAACATAACAACATAAAAAAACACTAATATCACCTTATGAGTTTTGATATAATATATATATATATATATATATATATATATATATATATATATATATACATACATATACATAACACTTTCTATGTAGTACATTTAAGACATTATATAATGCATTCATTAGACAATATTCACATTGTACTAATTATTTATGAAAACGTATTATAATATAACGTGAATACATTCGTAATTCATGAACTACTGAACTATAAACACATTACTATCATGTTATAATGCATTTATAAATTGTTAACAATCTGCATTATAAGCAGTGTTTATAACACACTATACTTTTTGGAAGATTCCCTGGTAAAATCTATGGTATAAGTCATATAAAATATGTTTCAGTGCACTATACAAAGTAGGGCTGGGTTTCTTTAGAATTGCTTTTTTTATAATGTATTACGAACACTACTTATAATGCATTTTCAGAAATATTTATTACGAATGCCATACGAATGCATTATAACATGACGTGAATGTCTTCTGCTCTGTGTTGCAGTGTGAGGAATACCAGCAAGGTGTGTTAACAGGTGACCTATGTGAAGACCTTTGCGTGGGCGGCCATGTGGAATACAAGCGCTGCCTCTACTACGAGAATGGAAAGAAGGTCATGGCGGCCAGCTGGCGAGGCGTGCCCGTCGTCCTCAAGTCCAAGCTCGAGAATTTCTCCTCCTATGAGGCTTTGGCTCTGCTGGAGTACCAGGACACAGCAGATGATGTCGGGGCTGAGGAGGAGCTGTCACCTCTGGATGTGGTGTTTTATGCAGCTTTGCAGATTAAGAACTTGTTGGGTCTGGAGACTGGGAGTAACTTGACGCTACCAAGGCTTTGGGGCCAGAAACTAAAAAAAAGGTCCCAGTCGTATTCGCGGGCTGAGCTGGCCTCGCTCTGGGCTCTGCTCCAACAGGAGGAATACGCCTTTCTTCGTGTAATGCAGGACCTGACGGACCACGTGGCCAAGGTCCTGGGCTCCTGCGGCCATTTTTACGCAGTGGAATATCTTGCTGCTGGCCACGCATGGGACCAGAATATCTTCTCGCTGGAGGAGTTCTCTCAGAGCCCAAAAAGTGAAGAAGGACAAACACTGACTGAGATAGACATGGTGCCTCGAGTTGCCCTGAGCTTCTTGGACATGGTGGACCACTTTGAGAATGACTTTTCTCATCACTTGCACCTTTGTGATATCAAACCGGAAAACTTTGCCATCAGGAAGGACCTGACGGTGGGTATTTCCTGTGATGTACAGGAGTATCTCTAGATTTCATTCATTAAACAGGTAAAACAAAACAAAACAGGAGACATGGTTGGGAAAGCTGGGTAAAACTGTCAGTAAGCTGTGCCTAAGGCAAGCATGATACTCTGAGGAAACAATAAAAACCTTATACGAACAAGGGAAGGTCACGGAATTTAGATTCACCCACGGTCTCAGCTGCCGTCTCAACAAATGGATCCACTAAATCACTCTAATTTACAACAAAAAAAAGTGGGAGCACATTCATTTATAGTAAACACACTGAGGCGTGCTTTGCCAAAGATTAACAAGCCAGTTTAGTCTGTGCATTTGTTTTCCCCTCATAGGAAGAATAATTGTACATTTTTTGATAGGTTGATAAATGTTTTTCATTTTAGCACTTACCAATTATACACATGACTGCCAAATAGGTCTTTTAAAAACCAAATAGGATTTTCGTGTAATGGGGAACTTTACTGTCAGGCTTAATCCTGTTTATCCAAAGGTTTAGGACTTAAGAGCAAGTAAGGACCCTCAGTAGCTAAAACTTCAGTTAAAACAACACAGTACCAGTAATAAGATAAAGATTTCATCAAATTAGATGAATAAAATTCTCTTTCTTTAATTTCTTTCTTTCTGTATTATACAGCTGTCATTTTTTTTCTTTCTTTTTTTTTTTTTTTTAAACAAAACAAATCCATCAATCAAATTAGCTGCAGAAGACTGACTTGTGTAAACATTTGCATAGGACCTTTGGGTAAGATCAGGATTAAAACTCTTAAAGCCAAATAGGTTTTAAAGCCAAAGCCAAACGTTTTGAATCATATTTTATTCATGACTGAGAAACATTACAGCACTTTCTTTTGGAAAACTCCAGATTGTGGCGGTCATAATGTCACTCGACACTTGAGCTCAGTCAGCGACGTGTGTTATATTTATGGTAGTGTTTGCTGCCAAAACTGCAGGTTCTCAGAAGGTTAGGTTTAAACAGAACATGTGTTACGGGCTAAATTTATTAAATATAGTTTGAGTTCTACACGGTAACAAAGTAAACACAGTTCTGCACAGTGGACTCACCAGTATTGGGCCATTTTACACAACTGAACTCCGTAAATACATCAATATAAATTCCTTTAGCACTGGTGTATTTGGATTTAACGTATTTCAATATACAGTTCAGGGTTTATATTATTATTCTGTACATTTTAAGTATTGCCCAACATTTGTCCTGTGATGGACTGGCATCCCGTACAGGGTGTATGTCCGCTTTATACCCAGCTTTCCAGGGATATGCTCCGGATCTCTCGTAAGACTAACCAGGATGAAGTGTTCACTGAAAACGAATGTACAAATAAATAAATAAATAAATAAATAAACAAACAGAATTTTTGGTCAGTACTAAATTTGTTAAATGTGTTCGGCAGGTGGCAGCTATAGATGTGGACATGACCTTTTTTGAGCCCAAAATGCAGGACATTCTTGAGCAAAACTGCACCAACGACCATGACTGCAATTTCTTCGACTGCATCTCTAAATGTGACACAAAGAGAAACAAGTGTGGATCAAAACGCAAAAACAGCAACCTTCAGGTAAGTGTAATGAATTAATATCTTGAAAATTGTGAGTTACTATTTAGTATGTATTTATTTCTTCAAAACATAGACTATTATAGCATTACAGTTTATTGCTAATTAATTTAACACTCATTTGTTAGTCAGGCATTTTGATAATTCTAATATTTTCAGACATGTGCAAAATGGTAGGCAGTTTCACAGAAAAAGACTGTTGTAACAATGGTCAGGGGGGAAAGCTATTCCTCAACCTCAAGCATTACCGTGAACAATGTGCGGAATGTTAAGTTTGTGATAACACTGAAAAGAAACGGACTGGAGCCTACCGTCATTATGTGTTATAAACATCGCTGAGGTTAGCAGCCTCGGTGTTGAAAAACAGAAACCTTTGTGGTCAGGAGAAACAAAGACGATTTCAAATTGTATCTGAAAGCAAGGCGAAAACTAAGCAAAACAATGACGGTAATAATAATACAAGATTTTATAAAGTGCCTCAGTAGAGTGGCTGTTTATTTACAGTCATGCGTGTAAATAAACATTTAAAAAGAGATACTACATTTTAATAAAACTATATGATTTTAGCTTTATCACATCTTCGCTTTCATCTTTTCACGATAAAATCAAAATCATCACCTGTTGTCAGTGCAAGCTCCCTTTTAAGGAGACCAGCTAACAGACGAGTGAGGGAAATGAAACCAAGTCCAGCTCCATGCCTCAGACAGAGCCCATCTCTCCATCACTGATCACTTATCACACCACCAGATGACCTCTGTCATCCTATTGTCCTTCCTGCCACTCAGAACAATAGGGGCTTTGTGTCGTCCAGGATGCCAGGTCAAGCAGATGAGCATATCTCCTGCTCCTGTCCCCTTCAAACCACATGAAATAAGAATATGACCGATGATTGTAATCAGGGCCATGAAATAAGACCAGCAGGTCACGCTCATAATGGCTGTTTCCTATTATCTTGCAGCCTTCCATTTGGCCTCGCTGATGGTCAACTCTTCGTCAGCTCTTTCTCTCTCTTTCTCTCTGTACAGGTGATCTGTGAGAAGATCTTCCGCTCGTGGTTCTCTCCCACGCTGCTGGGGGATAAAGCGGGGCGCCCCCTTCAGGTGGAGCTCCAGCAGGCGGTGCAGGATTGTGCGGAGACAGAGGGAGGAGAGGACGCAGAGCGCGCCCGGAATATAAGGTTGCACCTTAAGGGTCTCCTCACGCAACTCGTCCAGGAGGACTCGGCCAATCATCAGAGCCGAAAGCAAGCACACGCAAAACGCCGCATCCATACGGCACTCAATTTCTGAGAGGTCACATGAAAATGGTGCTTAGTAGTGATAAAATATTCGGATTGAGTTCATCAACAGTTTATTGTTAATTTCATATAGCTGGTTTACCCCCTCGACTGTAGTCACACTGTGGAGTTTTAAATGTAATAGTACTTAAACAACTATGCTATTATAGCAGAGTTTCAATTTTGTTCATTAGAGATAAAAAAAAATATTCTTATGAAATACTGGATGTACTGTAAATAACAGTTTTGTATAGAAAAATCATATGTAAATTTGCAAACGCGTAAATAAAACAAGCTCTTGTCATCATCTTCTTGTGAGAAATTGCATCACAGACCAACAGCTGCCTTTTATCTGTCTGTTGTTTAATGGTTCCATATCAACACCTAGCTGAGAAACTCAAGGATCAAACCAACATTTGTTTCCCATCACTTCCCAGCATAATGGAAGAATTTGGTAGATTCCGTCATCTTAGCATTCGTCTTTTAGGCAGAATCCCTTCCTCAAAGAGATCATGTTCCAGTTGGTCTCCAGCTGTCTACTCAATGAGGATTGGAAAGGACAGACTAAACACAACCACGGGTCAAGGAAAGAAGGAGAAGACAAGATGTATTACAGCACAGGATGCAGAAAAAGCATGACGGACTCCTCCTAATATGCTACCTGCTGGTGAACTTTGTAGATTTGTCTCTAATTCTATCTCAGTGAATTATGGGTGTGCTCTCATGGCAACAGCAGGCATCTGGTTTTGATTGGACTCCAGGTACAGAGTGTCCGGAAACAAACAGGACAGGCATCGGTGGATTGGCCCTCAGAACTCAAGCTCATTCTTTTAAAGAGCAATGTCAGCGCCAGTTGGTTGTTTTAATCAGAAATTTCTAATCAAGCGTCTCCAAGCATGATGGAGAACAGGTCACTGAGACATTTATCACTTTTCACATACTGTATACTTCGGTGTTTAAATGGCTCATTTGTTTTCATAAATATCTTATTTAACAGAGTTGAAGAACACATAGTTAACCAAAAAAAGAGTAAAAACACATAGTTTACCATGAAACAAGAGTAAAAACACAATTTACCATGAAAAAAAGAGCAAAAACACATAGTTTACCATGAAAAAAGAGCAAAAACACAGTTTACAATGAAAAAAAGAGCAAAAACACATAGTTTACCATGAAAAAAGAGCAAAAACACAGTTTACAATGAAAAAAAGAGCAAAAACACATAGTTTACCATGAAAAAGAGCAAAAAACACATAATTTACCATGAATAAATACTAAAAACAAATAGTTTACCATGAAAAAAAGAGTAAAAACACATAGTTTATGACAAAAAAGCCTAAAATGACAGTTTGCCACAAAAAAAAGAGTAAAAACGTATTCTTTGGGATTCAACAATTTCCCCAGATCTCAAACTGTTATACAATAGTTGGTATTTTACAAGTCCATAAAGAACAATGAACTCTTCAACATTCTTAAACAAAATAAAAATAAAAACTCCAAGTGCTCATACTTTGGAAACAGCTCCATTGATGCCTTTGTGAAAAGATTCGCAAATCTAAGCCATTCAAATTGTGAGCAGATGTTTGTAAACTGAGCACATAATTGCAGTAGGCCTTCTCCACCAAAACCCACAGAACATCTCTAAAAACCAGCTGTAGGTCTCAGAGGTACTGCAAGCTGAAGTACCCCAGGCTGGGATGACGAGTAACCTTGAACTGGAGTGCAGTGGAACATTCATGATGTTGCGTGACATGTTAACATGCTCAAAGAAACCTGGTGGACATTATGAGTACTGCGCCTTCTCTGAGACTCAGGACTTGAAACCAAAGGGTTAACAGATTAAATAACAGAAAAGGCAGCATTAGTGTTATCTCTAGCTGAAGTGGGAAATACGGCCATTTTGATTCTCATGCCTTTAGATGTCCATCATTCTATTCGTTCAGTTTACTTCACTCTCACATTGCTATTGTCATTTAATATACAGAACGAATTAGGGAACAAGTCAAAGTAAGCGCAAGGTAAACATACTGCATTTAGTGCAGAATCGGACACAAAAACATGGAAGTGCGACAAACGAATTATAATATGGCTCTACTGAAGAGTTTCATCAGAACTGGAAGAGATTTCTCCATGTAATCATAAAGTTAAAATGCCTTGGATGAACAAAATGAGCAGTCTTGCTGAAAGATAAATTTGTCTGGTCTTGCACTGAGCTCTACCCAGAGGATATGAATGAATCTGTTAGAAAGAGTTCAACCACATCATTAATCTCTATTTCTGTAGCATTCATTTCTGTAAGGTTTTTACTCATTTTTTTAATAGGCTTTTTTTTTAAAACAGCAGTTGCTTTTTTACACTGAGTGAACATTTTATGATTAAGTACACCTAAAGAAAAGAGAAATCTAATTACTCAAACAAATCTTATTTGTTATAGTGTCTATATTGATTTTTATTTATTTATTTTTAAATGGATAGCTTTGGTTCTAAAATCTGATTGTCTGAGCTGCGTTTGAAGCCTTTATAAAATCCTGGATATACACACACCTGTGACCAAATCTCAGCTGAATTCTGTATTGTTAATGTACCAGGTTTTTAACCAATAAACTATTACACTCAGGCTGTTCTGTTCATGGAATAGCCTAATCCTTGTCCATTGTGTTGCTTAGCAACCAAAGCTTACTGTGAACACACCACATTGTGTGGAGGATGAATTGTTTATTGCGAATATTTTCAGTAATAAATTCAATTATTTATTGAACACTGGGCTCATACAGTATCATGTTGTTTTTGTTACCAAAACTTGACAGATGAAAATTGGAAAAAGGTGACTATTTTTCCAATCTTCAACTGTCCGATTTCTGTGAGGTCATTGTAGACTTTCTGAGATGCTTTCCTGCTCATCATGGTTGAAAAAGAGTGATTATTTGAGTTGCTGTATCCATCCTGTCAGCTCAAACCAGTTCGGTCATTCTCCTCTGACGTCTTTCATCAACCAGGTGTTTCCACTCACAGAACTGACGCTCACTGGATGTTTTTCGTTTTGCACCATTCTGTGTAAACTCTACAGACTGTGTGTGAAAATCCCAGGAAATCAGTAGTTTCTGAAATACTCAAACCAGCCCATCTGGCACCACCAACCATGCCACGGTTAAAGTCAGAGAGATCACACCTTTTTCCCCAATTCTCATGTTTGACGTGAACATTAACTGGAACTCGATGTATCTCTGCGTGGTTTTATGTATCGCTCTGCTGCCGCATGAAAATTGCATGAATCAAGAGGTGCCCAGGTGCCCGGTTATGAGCTAACATACATGTACATTTCTGACAGTTTCAGTTAGTTAGCATTTTGTAGCTAGTGTTTCCACGTTCAGGTGTGGTGATGATGATGTCGTTTGTTTACATAACTCTACATGATATTGTATAAAAACACATTACTCAACAGAATACTGTATACAAACATTGATTCACCATTAATAACGTATCAATAAATATTCAACATTGAATTCCATGTTAGAAAATGTTCTGTTTATTTTTGCAGTAATAGATCCTCAAGAAGCCACACTCCCCTTTATAGCATGTCGGCTAGCTGACTAGCTAGCTCACATTGATTTGTACGTTCCATCCTTTTCATATCCACCTGAGCAAAAGTTCTATTCATGAAATGTATCGTTTGCCATGTCATCTGATGGCGTCGCTAACACTACTGTAGTACCAGTTTTGCACTAGGAAGTGGAATTGTACATGGTGAACACAGATGAGCGGAGTGATACGCAGAGTGAAACGTCCCAGCACGGTTATACTAAATATACAGTACAGTAAGCACTCTTGGAACACCACACGACCAGTCAAATCAGTGGAACGGAACTACCTATTGTATAAATAGATAGACCCGAAGGAAATAACACTCTCACTCCCTGGAAGTGCCCAACAAATAAGAAATCCCACACAATAAATTTCCACTTGCAGTGTGGTTCAACTCTGTTGCTCTATTCCGTGTACAAGGAGAAAAGGGCCCTCTACTGCGTTGAAAACGAACAGTAACAAGTGAATCTGTGCAACTTACACCTCAACAAGAGAAGGAGAAAACGCTCGAGGTTAAAACAAATTGTGCTCATAAAACTTATTTCCGGTGGCATTTACGGGCAAAACTTATCAAGCCATCAATATAAAAGCGAGGAGTGTGAGCGGTACTGATTCCATCAGTTAATTTTTTTCCCCCTGCTCTTTAATTTGATGTAAAGCCACGAGTCAAGGACTTGCCAGAATCAATTCATCTGCATAATTAGGTCTATAAAAGTTATCAAATAGAAGATTCATTTCCAAGTCAGAATATCTCATCGTTCTGCATTCCTCATTACGTTCGGAATTCTGTTTCCTGTATCCTAGTTGCTAATCATCAGCTTTGCCATTCGTTACACTAGACTGGCCATGCAAAATTGATGAGAAATAGTGCATTCCTGGGTGGGTAGGGCATGCAAGTTAAAGCGCTAGTTTCTCTGTAGAATTAGCTCATGTTCCCGACCATTTCCCTTGACCTTTCATGGGAAAATCTGCTGGAGCAGCTGTATTTGTGGGGTGCAGTACAAATTAAACTAAAGCAATAGAACAAGTACTACAGTGTATTTGAACCAAAGGTTAATATAATTTATTAGGATCATGATCAAAAGCTGGATGTAACAAATTCACCTTTTTTTCCTGAAACACCACAACGGCTGTTTAATGCGTGATCACCTTGTGTACAGCGTTTTCACCACACAACTCATATACTGTACGTGTACACGCAAACCCTTTAAATGACCTGAAAAATGGAGCAGGGTTGATTGCTGTGGTTTGTCTCAAATCTAGGAGGTTCATCACCTGGTCAAAACATCACGTTGGCAGTTTCTGAGAAATCCTTAAAGAACTGCTGGAGAAATGGCTTGCTTTTTAAATAATCTGGCTGCCTGCCACCATCCTAACCGAGAGTAATGAACCTTGCATTTGCGTAAAAAAGGAATGCAGGTAATTGCAAGAAAATCTGTATTTAATAATGCCTTAGATGGATAGTCACGTGTCTATTGTAAAATAGATGCTTGTGATACTCTGGGATGGGAGAGAAATGTTGCAAATGTAAACCCTATCACGAAACTTAATTTAATGTTCAATTTTCTTGAATTAGCACCTGGGAAAAAAGCAAAGAGGGCTTTATAGACTCACAGAGCAAGTGAAACATTGTACTAATTAGAGAGAGCCGGAGAGTGAAATCAGTAGGGAGCCTCACTCCAAGGACACCGGACATCAATTCTCAACTAGCCAGTGCCTTTGATCGATTCTCAGCAATCACCCAATATGGCCTGCTTAGAGATGTGAAGACTTTCCCACTTTCTCCTCTCAGGGTGATGCCATTGCAACTGTCAACAACAATAAAAGATCAGAGAAACACAATTAAGAAAGAGCTCGCTCACTGAAAGAGATGCTTGAGCCAGCAAAAGCAGAGCAAATGGTGAAGATCACTGAGGAGGCGTATAGAAAACCGACAAAGACCAGCTTTTGGCTTTGGAAGATTCGGACTGAAAAATATTCATTTGCTAGACTATCCTTTCATTAGGTTTCCATTGTTCTTTTTTGTTAAAACAACTATACAAATTTCAATAGCTGGTAAGAAGCCATTTTTTTTTCTTTATTGGGACATAATACACATTCAGCACATTTTCAATCATATATCATGTATGTCAACGTATTATTAAAGTGACAACAGTTCTACATTTAAGACGCATTCAAGATGTACAAAGAAGTAGTTTTATGTGCGGAATACTAATGATTACCCACAATAACCGTCTTTTCATCAAAAGAAAGTCCATTCAGTCAAGAGGATGCTTCAAGCTTTAAGAGTCTGCCAACACGAGAGAAAGAACAGCTTCCATTGAGCTATCCTGATGAAATGTAACTTGGCAAAAACACAACCTTAAGTGAAACTTTTTGTAGTAAGGAGGTACGTACTGAAAAGATTTACCACAACTGTGCTAGGCTTTGCAATCCCAGCCCATATATATGCTTCACATTTCAGAACTAGTACGTCTTAAATCAGAATATGGTCACTGATGCAACCAAAGCTGTAGGATACCAGTGTTAGTTTACATTTATTTGGGCATTTTGAGGCTCATAAATCCATCAGACAACTCAAGAGGAGCCACATTAGATTGGAAAAAACCAAACAAACAGGCAAACTGGGTCAGAATATAAAAACAAGGCAAACTAGGCAACTTGGAAAAGCAAGGAAATATAGCTTAATAATAATAATAATAATAATAATAATGCTGCATGAACACATGGATTACCAAACTAAGGAAAACAATAGTGATTATAACAAACTAGACAGGAGTCAATGATCGATCAGAGTGAGGAACGCTCCAGAAAGACCAAAGCAAGAGTGCGGTTATACTGAACATCAGCCCGGCTGTGATTTGGCCGTAACCACGAGCTCCAGAGGTAATCATAGCTGTGCCGATATTCAGTATATCCACATACTTGCTTATGAAATTAATATTGATTAACTGACATTTCAGACACAATATGGCCGAATAATTTGTTTATTTTTGCTCCGTGAATGGAAATTGATCCAGAAGAAGCCACACTCGCTCCTAGCCCCTTTGTTAGCTGGCCAGCTAGGTCCTAACGATTTGTACATTCCTATTAACGGTGCATTTGGTGAAAATGGCTTCCCTTCTTCCTTTTCATCTTCATCTGATGAGCTTTCAGAAGTTATATTCATGAAAAATGTATCGTTTTCCATTGATGATGTCGCTAACTCTAACGTAGTAACCGTTTTGTACTGGGAAGTAGAATTTTACATGGCGGAGTGATTCAAACAGTGAAACATCATAATGCAGAAGTGAAAAATTATATTTATACTAAATAAAAGCACTCTTGCTATGCCACTCATCCAATCAAATTAGTGAACCAAAACTAATTGTTGTATAATGCGCCATATCTCTAATTTAACACCAACTAAGCAACATTTTTTGGTGACATGTCTTATCAGGCTGAGACTTGAAAATGCTTTTGAGAGCATATCAGAGGCTCCTGTTTTGACCAGGTGTGTCAGGTGCTCCAGGCCCTGCCAGGTGGGATTATCTTATCTGTCATACCTGTCCCTGCAGGTCTTGTCACCTGGGCAATCATGGCACAAGCATTTCCCATTTAAAGGATTTCTCATAATCTCTCACACTGGGAACGGAGACAGGGCTTTCTTTGTATTGACAATCAAAGGCTTACAAGGATATTTCCATTAATATTTCTCAGGATCACACATGAACAAAGACAGGCTCTATGAGTCCCATTTGTCAGTGCCAAATGCTTTAGTATTCACTGGAAGTTGCCAGCATTTTCGCACATCTGAACTGGAAATTTTTCTAATGCTTCTGATATTAGGCTCTGTTCTCTGGGATCATTAATTCAGAACTGTTCATCAACTCATCTGGGTGCCAGAATTAGTCTTCCCTTCTCCACTTTCTCAGCTCAGCTGTCAAGCACAATAAAGGGCTTGATGTCCAGGCAGCATTTTATCAGCAGTGACCCCCATCCACAAAGCAGCACCACACAGAAGAAGCACAGGCAGAATACGAAAGACTAATTGTTGTCAAGATTCATCCCCAAGGGCAGAGAAAATGCACCATCAGTAAAATAGAAGGCAAAGACAATGCAAAGTCTCAGTTTGATTAGAATAAATGATTTTTGAATAAAAGAAGAGATCCACTGTGAAATTTTAGAATCATAGAAAAAAAGGCTTACTGATTTGGACTGATTTTAGATTAAAAACATGCCAGAATAGAGAGCATTTTTATACAGGAAAAAAGTCTGTTCAAGCAACAATCTTCAGAGATCTTCAGAAAACAGCAGTTTACAAAAAACAAACAAACAAAAAAAAACCCCAAATGTATTGAATTTCCTGCAATCAAGCAGTTCACACATTGAGCAGTTGACCTTCTGATAGCTGAATGATGTTTGCTGTGGTTAATTATAATTATTAGTGTTGAAGGACATGATGACAAGGAAGAAATGTCAGAGGATATGATTATGGACCATATTCAGATCTGGAGGATTTAGTTCAAATGATACTCACACAGAGAAAGTTGTCTGTATAGATGTCCTTTCAGAATGAATACTAGCTGAGTATATTTGCAGCTCAAAACATAAATTTCAGTTGACACTGTTTTTTTTTTTTTTTTTTTTACACAATATTGTGTCAGACAGTGGTGCTGGACTTAACACTGCTCTTGAGTTTAAGCTCAGAATCACGCTGAACTGAGACACTGAGACAAACCCCACCCCTTGTGTGCAACTTTAATCACATCTGAGGCCTAAACACCCATTTGTGCAATTTTGGCAGTAGTGTTGGAAAACCAGGAATTAATTTCATGGGTGTGGAGAAGAAAACACCCCAAAATAAGGTCATAACGTGATCTGTACTATTATACTGTTGATAAGTGCAGAGCAATCATGTATTTTGGGTGGAAGCCAGTCAGCAGTAGAAGCCCATTTAAGGCCCTTAAATCTATCTATCATCAACCAATCTTAAAATATTATAAAATAAGATCATTTCTAAAATAAGATGTTAGTAGTATGGGAGAAATTACATTTTATCTTTAGGGCTATGGTTAATTTTATCCTCCTGCAGTAAACCTGTGGTACTTCATTATCTATCACCTGGATATCCAAGTGTAACAAACTGGTTTTCAAACAGAAACTTGAAAAATGCATAATTTTGATTGGTTAATCCTGTGTCTCACCATCTGGCATTTGGTCATTTGACGTTTGGGGCAGTTAAAACGTAAATATGATATCATTACAGCACAATTGTCAGGCAAAGCATTTTTATTTGACATTGAATAACACTGCTTTGCGCAAAAATTGCACTATAATGATGTACATAAAAGGCATATACCTATATAATAAGCTGCACTGTATGTGT
The DNA here is from genome assembly GCF_023375685.1 of Ictalurus furcatus. NCBI lineage: Eukaryota > Metazoa > Chordata > Actinopteri > Siluriformes > Ictaluridae > Ictalurus > Ictalurus furcatus. The sequence continues at coordinate 30,963,147 of NC_071255.1, forward strand.
GTTATGTTAATTATCCACAAATAACCATTTGGTACTGGATAATATTTCATTGGGGGTTCAAACTGGAAATCCATCCTCTTAGCTTCACCACTTCCTGTATTCCTGTATTAACTCCTCAATGCATGCACACAAGTAATATCTCAATACGGCCCTATCGAACAGTGCTTTTTTGACGGCTTCTGACGGCTACCCAGATCCGGAAACAGAGTCTGCCCACACAAAATAACTTAATATGGCAAGTTAAGAAAAATAAATGTCAGGTTATCTGATGATCATGTGGCATGAAACAATCTGGTGCAACTAACTAATAATACAAAAAATTGGCTGGTAATTCTCTGCTATTTTAAGGTAAAGATCATGAAATGATCCACATTTCCTTTTCTCAAGGCACTCTGAACAGAGGCCATTCTTATATATAGGCCATAGTTCACTGAGTTCAAAAAACACAATGGACCAATTTTATGCTTGGAACTGACCGCCAGAAATCCATTCCCTGTGCAAACCACCAGGGAGTATCGCTATAACATTCATGATACTTCATAAAGCAGGATGAGGTGTACTTAATGGATAGCATGGCCGGCTCATGCACTGATTCCTCTGCTCTACTTTGCGTTTAGCCTGAGAGAAATCAGGCAGCAGCTATCAGTGTTCTTGGGTGAAAATGGAAAGCAGACACTGTGATAGTGAGCAGATGTTTCCAGTGGAAAACCTACACACTCCCTGCAACCAGGAACTCATAACAAATTTCCTATTTTGCAATTGCTCATCCTTCTGGCTTGTGAAGAAATAAGAAAAATGAATCTGTTTATCCAAGTGTGCTGTATTGTTCTGTGGATTTTCAAAATTTCACGGACACAGAACATTACAGTGACAGCATGAGTTTGTTTACAGTATGGATTTATTCATCTGAGATTCAGGTCTTCTTCATCTGAGGCCTGAGGAAGTTTTATTAAAATATCCACCCACTACAGACCGGAACAGAATGGCTGAGCTAGAACAACATTCCCCAACTCTTCAAGCTGTTTTCTTGAGATTAGTTTAAAGCTACGGTTTACAATGCCAAAGGCTAAGTCTTGACACTGCCTGAATGAACGCTGTAGAGTCCCATTTCAATACACTTGACTCTTTTATGCAGTCGCCCCATATCCACCTACTCTTTCCGCTCCAGTGCTGTCTGAATACAACCTCTCTATTGTCCCGTTCTCTGCATGACTTTCCAAACCACAACTAATTCACACATGCTACAGTTATACAATGCACTTTTACAATGCTACTTTCGGGCCTCAGCACATTTCCAGAAAGGCTGAATAAAGCTCTACAGACATATGGCATGAAGAAAACTGAATAAACAGCATGAAGTAGCGGCAATATGAGTAATGTTTAATGCATATTAGGTTAAAGTAATAATCTTTTATGACTCTCTTGAGGCTCAAAAAGTGCATTAGTACTGGGCCAAACAGAGCCATGGTAATGACTCTATACATAATATAATATAATATAATATAATATAATATAATATAATACACAAATATTAATACTACTGGGTCACCCTATAATCGTTGGTACATTTTCATCTATATATAGCACCACTGCTTATTTTCCTAGTACAAAATTATACTTTTCCAAATCACACCACTACATGTGGGAAAGGCCATGTCTTTTGTACAAAAACAAGGTGTATAATCACATAAAACCCCGGTATTCAGCTGTCTGATTTTGTAAAGTTGTTCATTCTACTCTGCCATTAAGCATGAAAATGACCTCAAATATAAATGCTTTTCATAATTTTGCCTTTAGATTGATTATCTAATCAAGACATTTAGGTGTGTACTACAAAAATAAGACGTGTTTATTGTGGTATACTTTATTTTATGTCCGAAAAACCAACTAATTACCCATTACAAAAATCCCATTCAAAAAGGAATGTTTTTTTTTCTACAAAATTACAGATTTTGCATAGTGATGTCATTTCCTCAAGAAGCAGATGGATGAAGGACTAGAAGGTATGTCCTCTCTATTTTCCTAAATATTTGTTAAAATGGCAAACCTGTGTCAAGTGTGGATTAATTGACTGTCACACAAGTATTATTGCTTCATATTTTTACAAGAAAATTTGACTAAAACCTATGATATGTTTCTGAAAATACATTTCTAAAGATACTATGTGCTCAGTAGTTTCTTGGCCTCCATGTTGAATATAGGCCCAAAATGCAAGAAATATCAAATAAGTTACTTGTCAATTGTGTTACACAGTAAAGGACAACAGGTAAGATAGATGACTTTTTATTTTATTTACAAATGTTCAATTTAAAAGTACAATATTTGTAAGATAAAATTTAAAGGAGTTACTCAACACTAGCTGTGCAGTCATTTAGAACATTTTGAACGTGTGTGAAGGCCATTAAATGGGATACAACTTTCTTGTCACATGATTTCTTCATATTATATTTGGCAACTACCCTGATCAGCCATAACATTAAACCCACTGACAGGTGAAGTGAATAAGATTATGAATATGATTATCTCATTACAGTGGCATCGGTCAAGTGTTGGGACATATTAGGCAGCAAGTGAACAGTCAGGTCTCGAAGTTGATGTGTTGGAAGCAGGAAAAAATGGGAGTAAGGATCTGAGTGACTTTGACAAGGGCCAAGTTGTGATGGCTAGACGACTGGGACAGAGCATCTGCAAAACAACAGGTCTTGTGGGCTGTTCCCGGTATGCAGTGGTTCGTACCTACCAAAAGTGGTCCAAGGAAGGACAACCGGTAACAGGGTCATGGGCACCCAAGGACCACTGGAGAGCGAAGGCTAGCCTGTCTGGTCCGATTCAACAGAACAGCTACTGTAGCACAAACTGAAAGCGTTAATGGTGGCTATGAAAGAAAGATGTCAGAAAACAAAGTGCATCGCAGCTTGCTGTGTATGGGGCTGCATAGCCGCAGACCTTTCAGAACGCCCATACTAACCCAAAAGTACCTACAATGAGCACGTGAGCATCAGAACTGGACCATGGAGCAATGGAAGAAGGTGGCCTGGCCTGATGAATCACTTTTACTTTTACATCAGGTGGACAACCGGGTGCATGTGCGTCGCGTATCTGGGGAAGACATGGCACCAGGATGCACTATAGGAAGAAGCCAAGCTGGTGGGTGTGTGTGATGCTCTGGGCAATGTTCTGCTCTGAAACCTTGCGTCCTGGCTTTCATGTGAATGTTACATTGACACGTACCACCTACCTAAACACTGCTGAAAACCAAGTACACCCCTTCATGGCAACAGTATTCCCTAATGGCCGTGACGTCTTTCAGCAGGACAATGTGCCCTGTCACAGTGCAAAAACTGTTCAGGAATAGTTTGAGGAACATGACAACGAGTTCAAGGTGTTGACTCGGCCTCCAAATTCCATCTGTGGGATTTACTGGACAAACAAGTCCGATCCATGGAGGCCCCATCTCGCAACTTACAGGACTTAAAGGGTCTGCTGCTAACGTCTTGGTGCGAGATACCACAGCACACCTTCAGAGGTCTTGTGGAGTCCATGCTCAACAGTTCAGAGCTGTTTTGGCGGCACAAAGCGGACCTACACAATATGAGGCAGGTGAATTTAAACTTAGACTTTTCAGTGAACACAGTACATGGAAATTGTTTCAGTCAAGAACTTGCAATAACCAGCTCAATAACAAATAAATAAAAATGATACGAATTTTATCGTAATTATAACCTGTGAACTGTTGTCTCTTGCTCATTTTGCTACTCTATATTCTCATGTCCGGTCAGCTGTTACATCGTCAACTATGTTTCCCTATGGTCAACTGTGTTACTGTAAAATTTTTCATTTTCAAAAATACTCACTTGAACACTGTACAATATGTATAGTGTCCAGAGATGACCAGAGGTGTCGTTTGTCCCCCAAGTAGTTTTCTTCCAAAACAACATATACAAATTTGACTTACTTGAGAACACGTGAGGACCACTGAATTACATTTATGAAACTAGAGAGGTATTATGCCTCCAAATATGTTTTCCTTACACTGTTGCTTTTGGTACGTGGTTACATAAATCAGATGTCTATTAAAATTCTAGTTATCTTACTTATTTTGTCAGTAACATAGTTGACCGGAATATATCTAGCATCTCTGCTTTTTGAAAAAATATCCAAAAGATTTTGGCTAACAGAATAAGTATTTAATTAAGGGTGTTATGTTAGGACATGTTTGGGTTTGGGTGGAGGGGGGGACTAACTTTTTTTTTCGTTGCACTGTCAAATCCCAAATGTACCTAAGAACTAAGCCTATTACTATTTCTCATTTCAAACTTGCAACTGTCTTGTTTTATTAGCAGATTATTTTACTTGTTTATAGAAATAAATAATTATAAATAAGAAAAGTTACCTAGCGAAAGAACAAGTTTTAAATTAATAATAATAAAAAAATATATAATCTAGAAGTAGGCCAAATAATCTTATTTTCCTTTTATTATAGTCTTATAATGACAATTTCACCTACATTCAAGATATTTTCACTAGGATATCATTTTTGCTCCTGGAACTAAACAACCTGCACTGAACATGATGACTGGCCATTTTCAAAAAGAATCATTACAGCTAGTAACGAGAGAGTTAACTAGATCTTACAGAGAAGGATAAATTCAGCCAGCTGCCACCTGCTCCTTGTTGAAGCTGGCCTCTTTGGTACTGAACACATTAACAAACATTAAACTCCGAGACCCTTTCCCTTTGGCCATGCAGCTGGACACGGTCATGCAGGAAAATCTGTACCACATCACAGCACCGTGGGTGTTCTACGGAGAACCTATAGTACCACACTATGGGGCAAAGACGCAGCCAGAGGGCCAGCATGCATGGTAATACTGCTCCCAGAGGCGTATTGAAATCATTCTCTGAAAATCATTCTCTGAAATCATTGGCTAGATGGGGAAACTGTTGCAAAGTTGTGATGGACTTAAACAGGAAACACATCATACACAACACTGCTGCCAAACTTTTCAACAAAGTAATAAAGACTGGAAGTGTTGCAGACCAACCCAGAAGTGAACGTCCATGAACATCCACTGACGACGGCACAACCGACATGGTGCTGGTGTATATACTGTAGTCCCCTATGTGTGGAGACTTTTGGGACAGGCTTCATATTGCAAACCTTGAAATGCATAAAAAGGTTTATTTATTTATTATTACTTTTTTTTTTTTTTTTTTTTTTTAGATCACATTCATTTGTTTCTAAAATAGACACTCTTGTTAGTAAAATCCTTTAAAACTAGTTGTTTTTTATTTTTATTTTTTTTGCATACCCTGCATTCAGCAAATAAAGTGTGCCTGATTATTATTATTATTATTATTATTATTATTATTATTATTATTATTATTTTCACTTACTTAATTCATTTATTTACAAGCATTTTTTCCCTCTCATTCCCAGAAACATTTTTTTTGGAAACCCACATTTTAACAGCAAGCTAGTTTTTGTCTTGGTGGCAGAGGGCTTTGTCAGGACAGCAACAAACTCCATTCAATCTCTCTAACTTCATCTCATCATTCTTTACATCATAAATAATAATGATTCCATGATAAACACAGCAATTATACAAAACTTAGTGTGAAGGTTTTATGTCATGTACACTGGGTCAGCACTCAGGTAAATAGTTGCCCAGAGGTATGAACAGGAATACTGGAGCATGATTCTGCACGTTTCATATAGAGGAATGTGTATATGTGCCCTGTGGCGAATACTGTTCAAATTATGCTTCTGAAGAGCCATCGCTCTGAAGCAGCAGATGGATGTGGAAACATGCCGGCCTCTGGCTGCTTGAAAAAGGAACGAAAACATTTTGCCCTTCACCGCTGTGTCAAAGAGGGTCACTCGAGTATAATTCATATAGCAGTTTCATTAACTGATTAACAAAATTAACACAACTATTGATGTATCCAAAAAAGCTTTGGTAAGAAGAAGAGGAAGAATTTTTTTAAAAAATCCAGTCTCACTCTTAAAGCCATGCACTTCCAGGTACAGGGCCACGTTCTGTGAAAGATTTAAACCATGAATTTCCTGGTAATCTTAAACCCACAGACATCCTCATACGTTCTCAAAAATGAAAAATAACCTGACTTTACTGTCAGGAACAAGCTGTCACAGCCATAAAGTATTATGATAGACTATAGGACATGAGTCTAAACACAGGAAAAAGGATGTCTGGTTCAAATTTGAACTATCTTAGATATACTGTACAAAATCCCAAAAAGCTTGGACAAGTAAACCCTACAATTGCACGAGAAACCAGTGTAGCCTATACAGGAACTCTAGTCTCTGAAAAAGATTTGAACCAGTCATTAGCCCTTGTTTAGTCAGAAGTGTTAAAAAGGCTGACTTTGGACTCTCTGAAAGCTTCCTTCATTAGCCATCAAAGTGACTTGCGCCAATTTCCATTTCAGTCACACTCCTCAGTTGCGTGTATCATTAGAGCCGACACGAGCCGAGCCATCCAAGCTTTCCGTCATGCTTGCAGTAAACGCTTCGAAGGCGTGCCAGCACGCAGCACCCTCGGTCATCTGAAATTCTCTGTGTGCTTTTGGATATCAAACTTCTTGCTGGATCTTAGTGATAGTATAAAGTTAAATTAGACTGCGTTAAAAGTACTGAAGATATTTAAAGATGAACACTAAACCAAGAACGAAGAAACCAATGACGAAAGCAACACCGAACAGGAAACATATTTGTATTCAAATTTTTCACGTCACAATATGTTATAATATCAAGCTGGAAAAAATAAAACAACTGATGGCCTTGTTTTATATTTAATTGTACAACTGTATCACAAAGTTACCAAAACGAACAAGTTCAAACCTCGTAGAGAGAAATGTACATTCATATATTCTTAACTTAGACCAGCGTTCAGTCTATAAGATCGAGTCGTTTCTGCTCAGAGCCTAACGTAACATCGTGCTGAACTTGGCCGAGCAAAAGAAAAAAAAAAAGAAGCTAAAGCACAACACAACTCATGGGCAGCTCATGTTATTCCTTCCTTCATGTTGAGTGCCATAAGGGAAAAGCTACAGGCTAGACCTCTGCTCCGGTGTGGATTACCTGAGAGAGGAACTCTAAACCTGCAGGAGCTGTCTGGATGCCGACTCCCTGCCTCATGGTTCACTCAGGCACTGCATGACCTTTGAGATCAGGTCCTCCTTCTTGTCCTTTGAACGCACAGTGATGCCTTGACCTTTCAGCCAGGCCTGCAGAGTCGCTACGTTGATCTTTCCCAGCTGAGAGAAAATGAATACACAATACCTCCAGTCTGTAACACTGACTTCCACACTGATCTTTCTTTGACTTAGTCATGTAAAGAATAAACCACCTTAGGTCATGCTGTTATGGGAAAATGATCAACAACAGGGAGACTGACATGAAGTGGAGTTATTGTTACACTCTGAAGTTGTTGTTTTTTTTCCCCCCATAACAGACTTCCTGAAGTATTTTATTCTTCTTACACCACAGAGATTTGCCAACTGTTACTCTTCTACTCTACTATTCATCCATCCATTTTCTATACTGCTTATCTTACACAGAGTCACAGAGGAGCCTGGCACCTATCCCAGGGAACTCGGGGCACAATGCGGGGTGACAACCCATCGCCGGGGACAATTTGCAAATTCCAATTAGCCTACAATGCATGTCTTTGGACTCGGGGAGGAAACCCCCAAAGCACGGTGAGAACATGCAAGCTCTGTGCACACAGGGAGGAGGCAGGATTCGAACCCCCATCCCCGGAGGTGCGAGGCAAGCGTTCTCACCACCACTCTACTACAAATTTGTAATTTCATTTAATTTAATAATGAACTATACATTGTGCTTTTTAATTACAAGCCAGTTCCTGTTATCGCTTTCAATATAGCAGCTATAAAAAGTCGTCCCCTCATTGTTTCCTCTCTAAGTTCCAACTAATGCAGCTTGTCATGTTATGGAGAAAGTGAAGACTTTCCCGTGGCTGGAAAACATAATGACCGTTACAAAGTGCTGGCACTGGAGACTCCTTCCATAAATGTTAAATAAACATCGTGTTACAGAAAACTTCACCATATCAACAATTACACTGTTTCCTTTCTTAAAAAAATCCAAAACATTTTGTTAATCCGTTTATTATTAGCCTTAGATTAGGCGAGGCATCTGCCATACAAGTCCCTGTGATTGAGTTGTTACTACGGAGATGTTAATGTATTAGAATGAGCACATTAATAAAAATAAAAAAACAACAACTATGATTTGAATTATAGCTACCAGAGATGCTGAACAAATTTAGTCAATGATCAGCTTCAAACCGATCATTTGAGATTTGAGAATTTAGTGGTGTAAAAAGTTGTATACAGTGCCCTCCACTAATATTGGCACCCTTGCTAAATATGAGCAAAGAAGGCAGTGAAAAATTGTTTTTATTGTTTAACCTTTTGACCTTTACTCTGCTCTCATGGATATCAAACAATTACAAACACAACACAGGTTTATCAAATAAAATCTTAAATATAAATATTTATATAGTTATTAATAGTTAAATATAGGTGTGCAACAATTATTGGCACCCCTATGAATTCATATGAGAAAAAGATATTGGAAGTATATTTCCATTTATATATATATATATATATATATATATATATATATATATATATATATATATATATATATATATATATATATAAACAACTGGAAATGTTATGAATCAACCTGGAATTGGACGTGTATCTATATTGTCTCAGTACACTGTGAAGAGGATGGTTCAAGTAGCCAAAAAAAATCCCAAGGATCACAGCTGGAGAATTGCAGAAGTTAGTTGCGTCTTGGTGTCAAAAAGTCTCCAAAACTACAATCTGAAGTCACTTACATCACCACAAGTTGTTTGGAAGGGCTTCAAGAAAAAAAGCCTCTACTCTCATCCAAAAACAAACTCAAGAGTCTTCAGTTTGGCAGAGACTACTTCAACTTCAAATGGGGTCGGGTTCTATGGTCAGATGAATCCAAAATAGAGCTTTTTGTCAATAAACACCAGAGGTGGTTTTGGTGCACAAAGAGAGGTTTTTCTGCCAGAGGACCTGGACATTTTGTTAGGATACATGTCATCATGGACTCTATCAAATATTAACAGATATTAAATAAAAACCTGACTGCCTCTGACAGAAAGCTTAAAATGGGCTTTGGTTGGATCTTCCAGCAGGACAGTGATCCAAAACATACAACAAAATCAACATAAAAATGGTTTACTGACCACAAAATCAAGATCCTGCCATGACCATCCCAGTCCCCTGACTTGAAACTCACAGAAAACCTGTGGGGTGAACTGAAGAAGAGAGTCCACCAGCATGGACCTTGAAATTTGAAGGATCTGGAGAGATTCTGTATGGAGGAACGCTCTCAGATCCCTTGCCATGTATTCTACAACCTCATCAGCATTATAGGAGAAGACTCTTACCAAAGGGAGGTAGCACAAAGTATTAAACATTAATAAACGGTGCCAAAAATTGTTGCACACCTATATTTACCAAAGATATTTTTTTGATAAACCTGTGTTTTGTTTGCAATTGTTCGATATTTTTTGAACAAAAGATCAAAAGGTTAAACAATAAAGACAATTTTTCACAGCCTTCTTTGCTCATATTTACCAAGGGTGCCAATATAAGTGAAGGGCAATGTATAATCAAAAACAAATGTGTGATAAACTGTAAAAACCACAATGTATTGTGGTTACTGACAGCAACACACGCAAGGCAGCCATATTATAGGAGGAATTAATATTCCAGTGATGGTATACAGTAAGTGTGAATCATTAATCAATTATGAAAGCATCAGAGGCATCTAGTTTCATGTGGCGGGAACATAAGTAACATGTGGGAAGGATTCTTTGTTGCTGTGCACTTGCACTCTGTGAGCACCTCTTTTCACCCCTGACATCAAAATGATGCATTGGCTTGTCACTCCTCTTAATGGCTTCTAATCCAGGTCATGAACACATGCCAGATTTGTAATGGATTTCATTTAGAGATGTAGCCAGACAATTCATTTGGTTTATGAGCGGCACGTCTGAGAGACTAATGGACACTAAATCAAATCAGTTCCCTCTACACACCGGCTTCGTCTCTTACAAATAAGGGAGTTAATTCATGGAGATCGAAGGAGGAACAAAATAATAAAAATAAACAATTGCTTTGTTCCTCAGTGACAGAGCAAAATGCAAACTGGTAACTTCAGAATTCTTTAGAAGTCTCCCCCACTGATATATGACATATATTGCCAGTTCACGGCATTACATATGTACTGTGAGTAGCTTAAGTTTAGAGCTTTGTTGTTTAGATAAATTAAATACTGCTTCCTGAGTGTGATTACAGAGATGAGAGGTGTGGGTTGCTTCATTACCTGATTGCTTCTTGCATACTTCACCACATCCACTTCCTGTATGTTGACTTTGGCTTTCTTTGGGTGTGACTCAAATACTTCGCCCTGAGACAAGACCACATTAAGAACAACATTTACGCCTAAATGATCCAGATGCTGTCATCAAAGACTTGCATACTAAAATATATAGTCTAAGGCTTAGCTATCTGGAGAAGGATAAACCGCAAAATACAAACACCTACACCTACCGGTAAATCATTCACAGTGATCCCACAAACAGAAATTTGCTGAAGAATAACACGCACCCACACACACACACTAAAATCTGTACACATGAGCAATTTGTTTAGCTTCCTGTTACAGCAGACTATGCTATACAGCAACACAGAACAGGGTCATGTGTTCTTATTCATAGCTAATTTCAGCCATTTAGCCGAGCAACATTTAAACACCGGCACACTTTGACTGTACTTTATAAACCCCTATGTTACACACATGTTCCTGTCCACAAACAGACAGGCGGATGTAGAGTATTTTGGGATGATGTTTGTTATTGAGACCTTTCAGGTTCTGAGAACATTAACATTCAGGAAGGGTGTGTATAGCATGGATATGATTAACGGATTGCTTCTAGTCCATAAATATATGGCAGACTGTTCGCGAAATATATGATTTATCTTTCCCCTATTTTCTCCCTAATTTGGTCAATTTGGCCACTCTCCAGCTAGTTCATACGGCAGCTACCAACCAGGAAGGGTGAAGGCTAAGGCATGCTTCCTCCGAGACTGAAATCGGCCAACCGCATCTTTTCAAACTTCAAAAGAATACCACCCTTCCTTTCCTAGACAGCATGACCAATCTTGCTCTTTTGGACTCCCGGCCACAGTTTGGGATTCAAACTTGTGATCTCCCAATGATTGGGAGCACAAAATGAATAATTTAGAGCCTCCACTGTCTGGTGTCATGCAGCTCTAATTTTAAGTCGTCTCAGGTGACAAGTTTCCCCGCCATTGTCACATCTGGGTTGCACATTAGTAACGGCTATCTGGTTTGATAAAAATCAGGATTCGATGATTCACTGCAATAACCTCCACTCAGTATTTTGGATACAGTATTTCTGGGGGGGTACAAAATAATACTGACTGCACCTTTCATTTATTTATAGCAGCCAAGAAGCCTTGTAAGCCTGTTATTAAATCACAGCTGTCAGTATTGAATTCCCAGATACATTTCGTGGTGATGGAAAAACTTTAGGAGACACTAAGCTGTTTGAAAATAAATGATAGGTTTGTCTGTGGAATCTGGAGTTTCATTTCCTGTAGCATTATAATGTTGCACATGTAAGGACACTGCGAATATAAAATGCATAGTGGTGGTGTCCTTCTTACCCCTCTTTTGATCTCAGTCATGGGTGCGGGTTTTGTTTGAAAGAGTGGTTGTACTGGTGCGGTAGTGCAGACATTGTGGTCTCTTTTACGGTCCTTAAAAAATGGCAGAGACACTCTAGGAAGTGATGATGCAGAGGATAAAAGAGAACAGGAGGATATTTGAACTGCTGCTCTAGACACACACTGCGCTTCTTCTTGTTTCTGTTGTTTTTTCTCAGCCAGGATCTTTGTGACGTTAACATGGCAGCTCAGTGACTTGTTTGTGAAGATAGGCACCAGTTTGGGTCTCTGTGTAGAAGGCTGAGTGTTGCTAAGCAAAGGTTGGTTAGCGGAGACGGACGAGGAAGAGGAGAACGATGGGATTGAGGTGAAGGATGACGGGAACTGGCATGGCTCAGTGCGATGGAAATGAAATGACTGCAAAATGGGGTTAGGTATTTGAGGATTCCCGTGTCCATTGGTTGTAGCTGGATGTCTGATGTTGCTCAGACCGACAGGCTGACTTAGGGGCCATGGAGAAGATGCTAAGTGTGAAAGAGGCACCGTCTCTGGAGGGAAAACATTAGGGAGCTGGCTCAGCACGAGTCTGCTAGAGCTCTTGAAGGTCAGGTTTGCAGGTAAGGCCCCAGAGTCCTGAAAATCGAGGTAGAAAGGAGGCTGTAAAATATACAGGGGCATAAAATTCACTTTAAATTACAGGCACATACTTATTACGTGACATATAACCCATATTTTCAGAGCTTTTTGGTACGCATCTGTTTTAACACTTCACAAACCAGACTACTTGGCTAAGTTTTAACAGATACTGTAACTGCCTAATGTGTGTCTCATCTAGATGAGTCATAATCTAATCAAGGTTGGTCTGGAGACGTCATTATCAATCATGGGTACCCAGGAGAACCGAAAAACAGTCCTGTCATCTCTCCTCATCTGCACTAACTCTCAGAGACGGACACAAATTGATTTTCCTTCCATGCTTCACTTAATTTGTCATAGTCCAATAACACCAAAGTGAGTTAGGGCCAGCATAAATAAAGCCTGCTTGCTTTGAGTTTCCCCCTCCATCTGTGGACTGGAACCCAATCAAGAAGAAATGACCTCATGTTGGGTCATTGTTCTGCCTGGAAACTCTGAGTTTTCCAACACCGTGTCAACTTTTTGTTGTGGCCACCTTGCATTATTCAGAAGGTCTGGAAGGGAAATTCTCCATGGACTATTTCCTCAGAAAGCACTGTGTGCTGTATATACACACCTCCTATGCGTAAGAGAGAAGTTTCACTCTACTTGCATGCTCTAGATTCAAGCAGTAATTCATCATCTATGAGCCACTCTGCCAAATTTAAGTGCACTCTGGGGATGTTCGGTGATTACTCTTGCAACACAGGGTCAGGTGCAGGGCAGAAAAGACACCTCTGAAGTATTAAAGCATTCACAGTGATCGTAGTGCGATTTCACCATCTCATAACTCCAAACATGGTCCAGCAGAAATTCTGCCAAGGTCTGGCACAAACACGCCGTTTGAACGATGAACAATCTGTATAGCTTTCTATTACAGCAATGTAAATTATAGAGAAATTTAATCTGCTGGAAAAGCAAGACTGGATGGTATTATGGATTTCTCATGCAGGAGCCCGTTTAACTGGTGTGAATGTGGCATTGTTCTTACTGAAAGCCGCCTTCGCAGATAATCAGTGCGCTCGCTGAAGTGTTTGAACTGTTTTTCATTTCTGTATGCTGCTGACCTTTTTACTAAACAGATTAGCACTCGTCGGATAATCATTATCTACAATCACGGGTAAAAATGACTAGGAAAGAGATTTTATCTATAATGAAAATTCCAAAATATTACATCTTCTTAAAAATCCCATCATTATCATCATCATCATCAATCATTGGAATCAATAATTAAAATAAATACAGTATTCCTATTTCAGTAGTGCCATATAACAGATAATATACAGTACTGTGCACTGTGTACAGTCTTAGGCACCCTAATTTTTTATGTATAAACTTTGTCAGTACAAAAACATTTCAGATTTCCAAACATTAGTTTTCCAGCACAAACTTAAATGCAACATAAAAATGTTTGTATGTCAGTAAAGAAAGCAGTACATTACGTAAGAGACCACTTTTCGGAAGACCAACCACAGTAAAGGCTGCTGGATTTTGCTTCAAAATAAGAAGCGAGTGCGACAGTCAAAGTCTCCAGAAGAACCGTGACTGGTTCTGCAAGATGCTCGATAAAACTTACAGCTCATTTCCTTATAAAACTGCACAAACTCACTAACTGTACCTGAGACTACTATTTTTTTAAGCAAGGGCTTGTCACACAAAATACTGCCTTAAAGGATGCCTTAAATATTTTTTTTTTTAAATGTAGAAACATTTCATTTCATTACTTTCGAATTCAGCTTTGCTCTTAAGCAATTCTTTGTTTATGACAAAGACTTTTGCACAGTACACTGTGCATACAGTTTACTGAAAATACATACTCTTTACTACATACATGTTAAAACTGGGATATTTTCATCCACACTTTCATTATAATACTGATGCTTTCTTAGAAGGGATTCACAGAAAATGTGTCTCTCAACAGCAGTCAGTCTATGTGAAGTCTATATACACCATGCTATGTGTATATAATATATAAACGAATGTCTTACTTATTGTTCTGTGCGCACCCTGAAACGTTACATGGCAAGATATGAAAATGTTCTCATGCTAAGCTTAGGAGTCAATAGGAGTTCATATTTTCACATCCGCAACGCTGGAACTGTCTGCAACGAGTATAAATATATATATAATAAATAGCTAACTAACAAGTAAACAATACTGTGTTTCTAATATAATGGTAATACCTCATATACTTGTAAACTAGGTCTGCTCAGATTGGTGGTATGGTAGCAGGGTTTGCTGGCCATTTGGGCTGGAAAGCCACAAACATTCTCCATTAGGCTTCTGACATCGGATATAAAGGCTCTGAGCGCCCCCTGCAGGTTCACTCGGGGAAAACACTGTACTGGCAGAATGCGAATACAGCACAATGGATATCTGAACCATTAGACTTAAGGACACAAACCAAACTCAAATAGTATGAAATGACAGACACCAAAGCAGAGTCCAAAAACTACAGTAAGGCTGTGGAAATAAATTATATGCTTACAGCCTTTTTTATTTTTGTTTGCAGTGGTTGTTTAGAGAAGTAACTTGAGACTTTGATGACATAATCACAGAGACTGTGCCAGAGCCATTGGCGCCAGTATGAATGAGGAGAGAACAGTAATTCAAAACATTCAGCATAATGGCACAAAGTATTGAAACCACAGATAAATCATTAAATCTGGATGTGTTTCATCAAGTGTCACAATTTGCTTTGGGCTCACTAAAGCCTACAATGGTATATTTACAATTTAGTCTGCAATGTGCTTACTGGACAATGTAAATGTGCTTCGTGTGAATGTGACAGATGCAGTGGCTTAAATGTACAAGATGTAGAAAGGATTTGTGGTAGTAAACATGATAAAGCAGACTTGATTTGGCTGTATGAAGACAATAAAGGATACGTGAAAAGCTTCTCGCCAAGCGGTTTAAAATTCACACTGCAGTACAGCGCCTCATCCTCGTTCTGTGGAGGCAGACAGTAGCCATACTAAAAAAAGAGAGAGAGAGAGAGAGAGAGAGAGAGAGAGGTTACTCTAAAAGCAATGTAAGACTGTCGATATTGCCAGTGTTTCCAAAGAAGAAAGCACTACATGGTACAAATCAAATATCTTCCTATTCACAGTAAAACATTTAACAAAGTTTTCCCAATCTCTGCTCGTATGTGTCTTTGTCCAGTTAAGGGCCAGGTTCATCCTGGGTATGTAGTGAAGGTAAACGGGACATTACACCCATCACGAGAGGTGCAGGGTGCAGACAAAATGAACGTTCATTTGAACATTTTTAAGAATAAAATGCCATTTTCAAAATGTACTGCATAATGATCACACACTCATATAGACCTATACACAGATATTTACGCGTTTAGCAGAACGTTGTGTGAATAAAAGGACCGCGTACACAACAGTTTTGTTGCAATCAAAGTGAGAACTTTTCTAACAGGTGTTGAAAAGAGAAAATGGAAAAAAGAGAGAGAGAGAAAAAAAGAAAAAAACAGAAACAACAGTAAATATTAAGCAGATATTGCCCAGGGTGGCACGGTGGTGCCACAGCAGCTCTACGGTCCCAGGTTCGATCCTGAGCTTGGGTTACGGTCTGTGTGGAGTTTCTCTGAGTGTCTTCTCCAGTTTCCTCTCACCTCCCAAAAACAAGCCTGTAGGTGGATTGGCTGAGATAAATTGCTCCGAGGTATGAATGTATGTGTGCATGATGCCCTGCGATACACTGGCGTCCCATTCCCAGTCCCAGGGTCTAAACCCACCGCACACCCAGTATTCTAGGGATACTAGACTTCGTATTCACCACGACCCCTGACCAGGATAAAGCACTCAGTGAAAGTGACAGAGCTATTAGTCCAAATAGAGGTTTGGTCCAGCTGTGTGCTTCGTGCCAGTTATTACCTTTTATATACATACAGTATATTTTATGTATGTGCTGGAAGACATATACCAAATATATGGGAAATGTACTGTGTTAATGTCTTCTTCTTTAAAGTACCATGTACAGGTTAGAAAGTACCTTCCCATGTATTAATATGACAAGGAAAGCTCTTAAAACTACCTCCATGAATGGAGTGCAGTGGCATAAGTCCTACATATATGCATGTATAAAACATGAAAAAGATGCCTTAATTGTACTGTACATGTCCATACCGATTGAAGCAGCGGTTATGGATTCTGCACGTTAGTGTGCAGGGGTAGTGTTTGTATGATATTTCAAGGGGAAGTCATGCCAGAATCTTGTGTGTTAGAGGCCCAACCAGCATGCAGGGTTTGTTTGTGATCAAAGGTTAGATTTTGACTTCTCTACAAAGTGAATATTCAGCACGTACGCACACACACATGCGTGCACACACGCACGCGCATTTACACAGCAAACATGCACACGCAGGGAACTACTAAGGAGTCAAAATATGCAGAGTGTGTTTCAGCGAGCTCTCCTCAGTGTGATAGCAGACTTCCAAACGTGAGGTCGAGGGTGATAAAAGCCTTGAAGAAAACACAGAGTGAATGGAAAACACATGGTCAGCAGAGACCACAAGCAGGAATGCACGAACTCTGCTGACATTAAAAAATAAATAAATAAAAGATGATCTAAAAGAGAAATACAATATCTTTTGGTGTGATTTAATGACAGGCTGAAGGGATAATGTCCGAATAATGATGCGCTGACTGATGTTTAACGCCACAGTGGATGCTTATTACTATGAATAATAAAAAGTCCAAGAAATGATTATAAATTAACAGCATTATTTCTCACATTAAATCCATGTGTACAGATTTACAATACGGCAATGGGCTCATTCATTTTATTTTGACATGCTGGCTAATTAGCTCAGCAAGTCTATGTGAAACAGTTGAGACTCTAGCCCCTAATAAAAAAAAAAAAGTCACATATACTAAATGAAATCCAATGACTCAGTCAAATGAAAATGATTTCATGCCCTTACGACGAAATTTTTAAAAAAAGAAAAGAAAAAAGAGGAATAGATGTAATCAATGAATTAATCTATTAAGAACTTGAATAGATTATCAATTAATACAATATCTGAATAGTGAAAGATACAAAACGCTGGATCAGCGCAAAAGTTCTAAACTCAGACTGCTTGATAAATATAGTCTAAAGTGGATCACCTGGAACACCTGTACACCTGCTCATTCATGCAATTATCTAATCAGCCAATCACAATGCATACACTCATGCAGACACAGGTCAAGTGCTTCAGTTAATGTTCACAGCAAAGATCGTTGCATGATTGATGGTACCAGACTGGTTTGAGTTCAGAAACTGCTGATTTCTTGGGATCTTCTTCAAGCAGAAACGCCTTGTCGATGAGAGACCTCAGAGGAAAATGGGCAGACTGGCTCGAGCTGACAGGTAGGCTATGGTAACTCAAATAATCACTCTTTACGACCGTGATGAGCAGAAAAGCATCTCGGAATACATAAACACGCTGAACCTTGAGGCAGATGGACTACAACAGGAGAAGAAAACATCAGGTTCCACTCTTGTCAGAGAAGAGCAGGGATCTGAGGCTACAGAGGGCACAGGCTCACAGAACGTGGACAGATTAAAACTGGAAAAAGACCAAGCTATGTAGCCTCCTGTTCCTAGTTCAAATTTTATTTGCGGATCTTTTCTAAATATTGCCATCCCCCCCTCACACTTAAATAGTATAATAGAACATGAGTTACGTAAGTAACTGTGACTCTATGAACAACCACGGCAATCTGGCTAGAAAGTTGATAGAAACGACAACAGTACTTGAATGTCAATGGCGTGTATATCAAAGACTACATCACACACACACTGTACAGTCACGGAACGCATGCCTCGGCATGTCCACAAGAAGGTATCCAAGGTGATTCGACTTCTCTTCTGAAGCAGAGTTTATGTTTGTTTGTTTAAAAAAAAAAACAACACGTAGGATCCAAACTTCTGCTTGAATTGTACGCATGTTTACATGTGTGTGTTTGTATACCATGCCGTTCCAGTGCTTCTGAAGATCAGCGTAAGTCTGGAAAGGACACTCTGCTGGCAGCGTGCGCCCGATGCTGACGACCTGGCCCTTCTTCATGCTAATTATGTACACACAAACACACAGTCCAAATTCTGCACGTTCATTTGCAATGCATATTTCGAAGTCATTTATTTATCCGATTAAAGCCGGTTTTACACGGTGCCATTTCATCAGCCTTTTCAGATTATTACTCTTCACATTTTGTACAGGATGATCCTGATAAAATCTTGGCTGGATTCTATAACTGACTGTGTGGCAACGTGTTCTTCATGTCAGATTACATAACGAAGATCCTCTAATGATAGACCTCCTAAAGAAAATGACTACATTCTGTGTACTTCATCAATCAGCAAGATCCAAGCTCGTGCTGAAAACGAAATCGCATAAAAAGAAATCATTAGCAAGTTTCCTTGACATTTTCCCAATCACCACTATCTGACATCTGTAGCTGTGCTGTGAGTTTTACATCATCCTATACCGTCCTCCTATTTGTCCTTATACATTAAGTATTTATAGAGTAAACCCAGCTTAACACAATACCATCAAAATGTAAAAATATAAATAATGATTGTATTAATATGTCTAAATATGGATTTCACCGACAAACCATACTGTATAGAAGAAACCCACCTTGGGAGAACGTAGCACCAGTTATTTGGTGCTTTGGTGTGGAGAACTGTCTCTCGGTTATTCAGAAATCTTTCCATCACAGGAGCTGGAACATCGAAGTCTCTCAGCTGGTGACAGATTAGTCGGTCAATAAACAACTAATCGCAGACTAATCACAGAAATAAATAAACATCAAGCAGACACTAAATAACAGATTTCTGCACTTCTATGCTATTTACTTGAATTGCACACAACATCCGGGCACTAGTAGGATAAAATGTGTGTGGAGGAGGGAAGTGTAAGCACAGCGTGTACACCTCTTAACACTGGAGGGAGCCTGAAGCTTAGCTGATGTACAGTACAGTACACAATGCAGCAAAAATCCTTTCATACACATGTAATGTGTGACAAAAGTGTACGTGTGCTGCGTGTGATTTGCCTCAGGCAGGAATGACCTCACTAGGATTAATGGTCATAATACTTAAATGTGACAAAGGTGTTAAAGGAATTTTCACTGAACTCCTCCCACCCTCTCTGTATGCTATGGGCTTTGATTTATGTTGACTTGGCTGTGAACTAGGCCAAGATCTAGACCACATTCTGGCTTTCAGAGCTGTTATTATGATGTAGTGGACCGGGATCATTGTTTTATCCACCTACTATAGGTAAACACTGATGAAACTTTCACAGTGTGTGTGTGTGTGTGTGTGTGTGCATAAACATGCACTCATCATCCACTTTCATAGGAATATGTATACCTGCTCATTTATGCAGTTGTCTAATCAGCCAATCTAATCAATGTGGAAGCAGCATAATGCAAAAAATTATGCAGATACAAGTCAAGTGCTTCAGTTAATGTTCACATCAAACACCAGAATAGGGAAAAAGTCTGATCTCTGTGACTTAAACTGGCATGGCTGTCGGTGCCAAATAGGATTGTTTAATTATTTCAGAAACTGCCAATCTCCTGGGATTTTCACACACAATAGTCGCTAAAGTTTACGTAGAAGCACTGAGTGAGCGGCAGTTCTGTGGGTGGAAATGCCTTGTTGATAAGAGAGGCCAGAGGAAAATGGCCAGATTGGTTCGAGCTGCCAGGAAGGATACAGAAACTCAAATATCCACTCATTGGCACCAACATGCCACGGTTAAAGTCACAGATCTCACGTTCCCACCCATTTTTATGTTTAAAGTGAACATTAACTGAAGCTCTTGACCTGTATCTGCATGATTTTATGCACTGTGCTACTGCCACATGATTGGCTGATTAGATAACTGCATAAATGAGCAGGTGTACAGGTGTTCCTATTAAAGTGGACGGTGAGTGTATATCTAAGTGTATTCCTTTTTTTGCTATGCTCTGTAGCATTCATAAAATTTATGATATTTCATAGTATGGCTATCTGCTTTGTGGCTACTGTTTTGCATTTAGGCTATATCTGTGCGAGTCTGATCACAAGCATGTGTTACTCAGTGTGTGTGTGTGTGTGTCCCCGTGCATAGAAACTTAACCCTTTAAAGACCCAATGTAATACAATACCAGATTCCTGGGAGTTAATATGGTGAAACTTGTGCAACAAGAATATCCGGCATGTTGAAAAATACATGGATACTTAACGTGTCCAGTTCTTTTCTACCCAACCACTTATATAAAATAAAGTTAATCAAAATGAAGAAAAAGAAAAACGTGAAACATACCCAACAGTTTTACTATGTCACACACTAAATCATTATTAAAGGGCACAGCATTACATGCACGTCAGAGCTGTTTCTTACTGTTACAGGAGGAAGTCTTATAGTACTGGCCTCCACGCTGACACACAGTTCGGTCTCATTCACATTCAGCTCCATGACTGTCGACAAAACCATCCACCATCAGAATAAACAGTTGTTAAAAACATTACATTGCTTTGCTTAAGTATTCACCCCCCTCCTCCCTATTAAATTGGGATTTTTATGTCTAACATTTCAAGGTAAAAAAATACTCTTCGTGTAGTGATATGAAGGTTGATTAAGCAACAAAGCAGACATTTGTTAGTTGCAGAAGTATTAATCTCCTGGGTTAATACTTGGTAGAACAACATTGTCTGTAATTACAGATGCAAATCTTCTGGGGTATGCCTCTATCAGCGTTGGATACTGAAGGGAATTCTCTTATATCATGTACTCTCTTATATTATGAACTGCTATTAAGACACCTTAGATACGGGGAATACTGGGTTATAGTTTCTGTTTGTGTGTCTCTGTGCTATCAAATACCTATGATGAATGTATTCACTTTATTACCTCTTTGAATAAGCTGATCAACTGCCATCCTTTATTATAGCTGACACATGTATTTTCTACACCTTGAAAAGACTTATTTTGTAGTATGACTCTGTGTGCTGTGTGCTTTGTCTGAAATCTGTCTAGCACCTGCACAAGTAGAGAAACCCGCCCACGCACTTGCTTATCTATGTGTATAAATACTCCTGTTTTGCATGAATAAACCAGACGTCTCTGTGAACAGCATGTGTGTCAGTGTGTGTTCATTTAGACTCTCCAGGCCTGAAACGCTCTGCGGTCAACCACACATAGCACAGAACTAAGAGTTAATGATGGCAAATGATGGCAAACAACAATTTCCAATTGTCTTGCTACAGCTTCTCAATAGGATTGAGGTCTGGGCTTTGACTGACCTCAATCTGACTGACCTTCTAACACACACTTGGTTTTGAACCAACGTTCGGATATAGCTTTATAGACAATATGCTTAGAGTCACTGTCTTGTTGGAAGGAGAACCTTGAACCCTGTCTCAAATCTCAAGCAGTTTTCTTTTAGGATTGACCCATATATGCCTATCCATCTTTCCCTCAACCCTGACCAAATTTCCCAGTCAGTGCTGATGAAAAGCATCGGAACAACAAAATGCTACCACCACCATGCTTCACGGTGTGATGGATAATGAGCATTTCTGGGTTTCAGCCAACACGGGGCCAAAAATTTTAATCTTGGTATCATCATCATACCAGAGAAGAGTCTTGAAGATGCATTTTGCCAAAATCCAAACAGGATTTCATATCACTGATTTTTAATAATGGCTTTCTTCTTGTTTCTATTCAATAAAGCCAATCTTTCAGGATCGTCCTGTGTATTGTTGTCCCAGCTGAGCACTGAAGATCTCCTGCTCCTTCAGGGTTACCCTTGGTCTCTTGCTTGCTTCTCTCAATAATGTTCTCCTTACGTAGTCATTATGTGACATCCGATGGCATGTTGTTGCACCAAAACAAAATGAGGCGTTTCACAGCGATGGGGGTGAATACTTATGTAATCACAACAATGTTTTCATTCATAAATCATTTTGGATAGTACATTGGTTCCAAACACTTCAATATTAGGACCTATTCTGTGTAGATTCATGACATTAACCTCAATTGAGTCTACATAATCGACTGATCAGATAACTGCGCGAGTTAACTGAACAACTTCTAAAAGCAGATACGAGTTGTATTTGAAAGCTGAGACTCACACCTACCAACAGCAATGCGTTTGCTAGAATCAGACAGGAAGTCCTTTCCTGCAGAACACAGATTAAAAAAAAAAAGATTGCAAAAAAAAAAAAAAACCAACTTTAAAGATATTAGCATTTATGAGAATTTTATGATTTTGTACAATGAAACAAGAATGTGACTTAAACACTGATAGTAACCCTAAACACTAAGGATATCTCTGAAGTTATTAGTCATGGGAAGAAGTCAAAGTTTCAACATCAAGGCCAATAACATGCAGTTTCAACATGAAATGGCCTCCAGTACAAGGATACAAGAAAACAGGGCCACATTTTAACACCAAACACAACTCTGTCCCAGTGAGACACTCCATAATCACTGTTTGTTTTATCTTTGGGATAAGTTATATAGCAACATATACAAATGCAACATGCAAATTTTATTGCGTATGCAAATCAATGTCATCATCACTTGCGTCAGCAAAAAAAGAAAATTACACTCAATATTTCTTTGTTCACACTGTGTGTCTGTTCATAATCAATATCCCTATGTTTACACTGCCCATGTCTATGTTTGTCTAGATGTTACCCCATGTATACACTGCATTTTTTGGTAACAGCACATATACAAATTTTGGATTTATTAGATTACTTAAGTCATAAATACAGTGCATCCGGAAAGTATTCACAGCGCTTCACTTTTCCCACATTTTGTTATGTTACAGCCTTATTCCAAAATGGATTAAATTAATTATTTTCCTCAAAATACTACAAACAATACCCCATAATGACAATGTGAAAGAAGTTTGTTTGAAATCTTTGCAAATTTATTCAAAATAAAAAACAAAAAAAGCACATGTACATAAGTATTCACAGCCTTTGCCATGACACTCAAAATTGAGCTCAGGTGCATCCTGTTTCCACTGATCATCCTTGAGATGTTTCTACAACTTGATTGGAGTCCACCTGTGGTAAATTCAGTTGATTGGACATGATTTGGAAAGGCACACACCTGTCTATATAAGGTCCCACAGTTAACAATGCGTGTCAGAGCACAAACCAAGCCATGATGTCCAAGGAATTGTCTGTAGACCTCCGAGACAGGATTGTATCGAGGCACAGATCTGGGGAAGGGTACAGAAACATTTCTGCAGCATTGTAGGTCCCAATGAGCACAGTGCCCTCCATCATCTGTAAATGGAAGAAGTTTGGAACCACCAGGACTCTTCCTAGAGCTGGGCGTCCGGCCAAACTGAGCGATCGGGGAGAAGGGCCTTAGTCAGGGAGGTGACCAAAAACCTGATGGTCACTCTGACAGAGCTCCAGCGAGTCTCTGTGGAGAGAGGAGAACCTTCCAGAAGAACAACCATCTCTGCAGAACTCCACCAATCAGGCCTGTATGGTAGAGTGGCCAGACGGAAGCCACTCCTCAGTAAAAGGCACATGACAGCCCACCTGAAGGACTCTCAGACCATGAGAAACAAAAGTCTCATTTCTGATGAAACAAAGATTGAACTCTTTGGCCTGAATGGCAAACGTCATGTCTGGAGGAAACCAGGCACCAGTCATCACCTGGACAATACCATCCCTACAGTGAAGCATGGTGGTGGCAGCATCATGCTGTGGGGATGTTTTTCAGCGGCAGGAACTGGGAGACTAGTCAGGATCGAGGGAAAGATGAATGCAGCAATGTACAGAGACGTCCTTGATGAAAACCTGCGCCAGAGCGCTCTGGACCTCAGACTGGGGTGAAGGTTCATCTTCCAAAAGGACAACGATCCTAAGCACACAGCCCAGATAACAAAGGAGTGGCTACAGGACAACCCTGTGAATGTCCTTGAGTGGCTCAGCCAGAGCCCAGACTTGAACCCGATTGAACATCTCTGGAGAGATCTGAAAATGGCTGTGCACCGACGCTCCCCATCCAACCTGATGTAGCTTGAGAGGTCCTGCAAAGAAGAATGGGAGAAACTGCCCCAAAATAGGTGTGCCAAGCTTGTAGCATCATTCTCAAAAAGACGTGAGGCTGTAATTGGTGCCAAAGGTGCTTCAACAAAGTATTAAGCAAAGGCTGTGAATACTTATGTACATGTGCTTTTTTTGTTATTTGTTTTTAATAAATTTGCAAAGATTTAAAAAAATTTCCTTCACATTGTCATTATGGGGTATTGCTTGTAGAATTTTGAGGAAAATAATTAATTTAATCCATTTTGGAATAAGGCTGTAACATAACAAAATGTGGAAAAAGTGAAGCGCTGTGAATACTTTCCGGATGCACTGTATAGCAAACAGATCAAATAAAAAACAATTCAGCATATTTCAACTTTTTTTTATAATATCATGTCAGTATTAAATGTCTGTCAATCAAACATTATACCAAAGTGTTAGTAACTGCTATCAGTATTATTACCTGTAATAAACTTTTAAAAGTAACACATGCAACAACAGATGTCGTGAACACAAAGGTATGTACATCACCGCTCCTGAGGTCCAGGCATTACATATATATTAACAACAATTTTATAGATTTTATTTCAAGGTCCAGATTTGAATATTTCAAGAGAAGGGGTTTTGTTGGGACCAATCCGTTAATGACAGCGCTCATCAGATAAGAAGGTCCAAGGTCAATGTGACGTTAGGATGGATTAAACTTTAGCCAAATAACTACAGAAACAGCACACCGGCAGTGACCTTTAGTCTCTGGAGGTAACTTCCTATGAGATAGCATACAGTAGTGTGATACGTATGATGAATAAAGAATCTTTACTACACAGGTGCCTATTAGCAGTGACTAGTGTGCTCATAATACAGTCGCCTCCAAAAGTATTGGAACAGCAAAGCCAATTCTTTCATTCCCCCCCCCCCTATATTGAAGATATTTGGGTTTCAGCTTAAAAGTTGAATGTTAGACGACAGATCAGAATTTCAGCTTTCCAAATTGTCATATTGGCTATACTCAATGCTTGTGCAATGGCTCTGATAGATTTTCCCTCTTTTCTCATCTTAAAAATGGCTTGCTTTTCTTCCATACACAGCTCTCTGGTCTTCATGTTTGCTTATCCTTTTTAACAACAAATGCAGTCCTAACAGGTGAAACCTAGGGCTGTTAATTCTTTAACACAGTCAATATAACAGGGCAGCAAGAAACACCCATTGGGTGGGTTCAAACAAAAACTGCAATGTTCTAAGCTGTTTAAAACATCTAGATGTAAATATCAGGAAATGAAAGCTGAAATTCTGATCTATTGTCTCATGTTCATCTTTTGATCTCAATGTGTGGCAAATCAATAGAATTATCCTTGCTGTTCCAATACTTTCAGAAGGCACTCTACCTCTATATTCCCAGATATTAGAGACTCTCATGAAGACAGATGGTGTATAACTGTTATATAAACAGTGACAGTTGGAAGGTTGCCCAGTCAGAACAAAGGTGAGGACAGAATGAGACTGTGTAAAAACCTTCACAGCTTTAAGGCTGAAGGCCTTTGATTGATATCCAACTAATTTTTGTCATCATATTAAAGCTAGTTCCACTCCCAACAGAAATGGAAGCGCTAGTCTTATCCCGAAAGAAAATTCAAAAGATTTAAATGACTGCATTTATACACCACACCCCCCACCCCCTTTTCCTGTGTTGTACCTGGGATTAAATATTGTCCTGCTCTGTTCCAGTTCGGTGCCAGTCGAGCAGTGAAGGAGTAAGACAGACACGTCTGCAGCATGCTAGGCAGAACCCTCTGAGGAGAACTGATCTGAACTCAAAATGAGAATATCAATAATCAGAAGAAAACTTACCAAGTGTGAACCGTGACTAGGGCTGTAACGATCCGACAATTTTGATCGATGCATCAATTTAAAAAGCAGTGATTGAAAAGAATTGAGGCAACAATCAATTATAAATGCTTACACTGTACATTGTAAAAGGACTGACAACTGCTGTGTAACAACTAATTCAAACATTTAAACTGATAAATAGGTAAATAGGTTAGAAAGGTGGTTTGCTGATAATTTTGATATTTAAATGACATATATTCATTCACAAATTAACAGTAGACTTAGCCCAGAGTCGAACGTATCGATCGGAGTCTACTAAATTGAAAATGTATCACACCGGAGCAGATTCAGTGGTATTGCTAAACATCGAATCTTTGCCTTATGAGCCAAAACTGTATTGCATATAATGTACTAAATATTCAAAAACAAGCCTACTTTGACCAAAAAGTACTTTCATATTCAGTTTTCATACTGTATTTCACATCCGAAGTCCATGTTGTGTACAGAATTGTAAAAAAACAACAACCCAAAACTGTCCAAATAATACTGCAGAAGAAGAAATAACTGTGCACATAATATGAAATTTAAATATGTATTCAGCATGATACAGACATATGCAAGACAGCTTACAGTACAGTCTTTAAATACAGCTGGTAGAATCTATGCCAAGGCTAGCCTGTGCGATATAACGATATTATCGTCCCTACACAATATTATGCGGTCGTGACGCTTATCAGGACACACTGGACGGGGAACTAACCCATCACAGGGCACAATCGCGCACACACAAACACTCTCACACTACGGACAATTTAGAGATGCTAATCGGTCTACAATGCATGTCTTTGGACTGGGGGAGGAAACCGGAGGAAACCCCTGAAGCACGGGGAGAACGTGCAAACTCTGGGCACACAAGGCGGAGGCGAGATTCGAACCCCAAACTCTGAGGTGAAGCAAACGTGCTAACTAAGCCACGGTGGAGCGCCACAAACATTTTTTACTCAAAAATACACAAGAAGAAGCAGGTTTTTTTCCTCCCCTGTAAACAATGAGATGAGCCAATCAACATGTAAATCTGGAATTACTTGTGCAGGTGTTTTCAACTCTCCGGTATTAACATATCCTTCCTGAAAGCCCCGCCCCCTTCCCCACATCTCACACGTGCTCAAGTAACCCATGCTCCGTTTCTCTGGGTCACGATAAATGGAGAATGTTTTGAGGTTATTAATGTGAACTAAATTCTATAAACGTATGTTGGGGTTTTTGCGATTTCCAGAGTTCCTGTTTATCGGGATAATTTAAAATGGAAAATTGTGAGGGAAAGATCAATATCGCACAAGCCCAGTCATGGTAACCGAAGCTGTTCTGGTGGCTCATGGTGGCCTAACTTGGTAAAACTTGATGTTCTTTTCTTTAATTTGTCACTGATTTATATATGAGATTTTTGTAATGTCATAAGAAGAGACAGAGCTCTAAAACCAACAGTAAAATTTTGAAAATATAGTTATTTTCACTGCATATACTTTGAAATCAACCCTTTTCTGCCATTTATTTCTAACTTTG
Organism: Ictalurus furcatus; assembly: GCF_023375685.1. Classification (NCBI taxonomy): domain Eukaryota; kingdom Metazoa; phylum Chordata; class Actinopteri; order Siluriformes; family Ictaluridae; genus Ictalurus; species Ictalurus furcatus. The sequence continues at coordinate 30,991,044 of NC_071255.1, forward strand.
GTCATTATGTTGGTTTTTTTCCCTTTAATTTGTCATTTATCTGAACAATATATACCACATCCAGTGCCCTCCACTAATATTGGCACCCCAGGTAAATATGAGCAAAAAAGGCTGTGAAAATTTGTCTTTATTGTTTAACCTTTTGATCTTTTGTTCAAAACATTCACAAAAATACTATGCTCTCATGGATATCAAACAATTGCAAACACAAGACAGGTTTATCAAAAAAAAATTATTCGTTAAATATAGGTGTGCAACAATTATTAGCACCCCTAAGAATTCACATGAGAAAACTATATTTCAAGTACACTCCCATTTAAATTTTACATACAGTATTTAGCAAGGGTGCCAATATTAGTGGAGGGCACTGTATAGTCAATATTAGTCAATATTACAGTATAAACCAAGCCTTAGACAAAAACTGTTCATATGTCCAAAACAATGTACTGATGTTTAACTTAAACACTTAAACAAAATGTACTACCGGTTGACCTAAACACTGACTGACCTGCAAATTGTGGCTCTGTGCATAAGCCTGGATGATGCCTCTCCTGAAAAACGTTATCTATGAGAAAGTTCACAGTGACAAACTGAGCCAAAGGTTATTGTGGATGGTCTGTTTAAAGTATTTTGTCTTCTAGGAGACACGTATCTATCTTATTTAGCGTCTGAAGGGCAGTACTAAATGGAAAAAAAAGATCTTTAAACAAAATACTAACAATTTACACCTATCATCCTGTTTAAAAGTTTACACCCCCTGGCGCTTAATGTATCGTGTTGCCTGTAATAGTTGTGTACGAGTCCCTCCGTCGTCCTCAGTGTGATAAGATGGATCTCAACATCATATAGTCGCTGTTGGAAAGGGGTCAAATATGCAGAAGATGCTGGAAAAGCAAAGAATGTGCAGGACCTGGAGGATTTTTCTGAAGAACAGTGGGCAGTTTAACTGCTCAGGACAAACAATGGACTCGTGAACAACTATCACAAAACAAACGCAGTCGTGGATCATCCAGGTAACGACACACAGTATTAATAATCAAGGGTGTGTAAACTTTTACGGGGTCATTTTTTTTTTTTTTATAAATTCAGCTATTATCTTGTCTTGTGGACTATATGTCAACATCTGTTATGTGAAATAGCTCATTCAGGACAGTACTAAATAAAAAACAACATGGGATTTTTATGATCCCTCTTATTTTGTTAACAAGATAATATTAGGATTGCAGATTCTGCAAGGGGTATGCAAACTTTTGGGCACAACTCCCCCCCCCCCCCCTCTCTCTCTCTCTCTCTCTCTCTCTCTCTATATATATATATATATATAAATCATGTTCTATTCATATTTCTACTAACATTCATCTTTCACCCCTGTCTTCAAATGTGCAAAACATAATTGCACAAGCACAGCATAGTCAATTATTTACGAGCACGACAGGCTCAGTCTACAGTCTAATAACTCATACTCATACTCAGCATGAATAAACTGCTCCTGTCACGCACTCCTGATCCAAACCAGCAGGGCTAATAGATGGGCACCTCGTTAGTGGTGCTTGACACTTCCGTTCTGTGTTGTTGTTTTACGCTGGCCTAAATCCAGCAGAGGAAGAGAGTTGACAGAATGCCTGGAATGTGCACCAGTTATTTGGCTTCTCACAGAGCATGCCTGAGCACAGACTGCAAGGCACGCACACGCTCGCACGCACATGATCACTTACACGCACTCTCACGTACAGGTGTATCGACAGGTTCTCGTGCGAACGTGTGATACAAATGAACACGTACACAGAACCTGGCAGTACAGTCGTAAAGTGGAACTGAACAGAACAGCTGTGAAGCATAGATGTGTACGCTATACTTACAGTGAGTACAACTCTGATCCCACCGTAAGAGCCCAACACAGGGGACGCAATAAGATCTGGATGCAAATGCAAAAGCTCTCTGAAAAATAAAGACATCGCAGTTTACATAAAGCAAGTGAACAAAAAAACATGACGTTAATATTAATAGAGGAGATTTAGGTACATCTGTAAACTAATTTATGTCTATAGGCTTAGATTCTATTTAATTCATTAAACTTGTTTCCAAAGAAATCATGAAGTTATTTTAATACTACAAGGTGGCAAAACTTTTTTTTCTCCATACTTTGTTTAAATAACCAAACACTACATTCACGGTTCACTTTATTAGGAACACCCGTACAACTGCACGTCCATGCGGTTATCTAATCGTTCAATCATGTAGCCGCAGCACAAGAACGAGAATCTGAGGCTATCATCAGGTAAAGATTGGATAAAAGACCACGTGAATTTTTTTTTCTCTAATCTTCAACATGTACGGTTTGTGTGAGCCTGTGCCCACGATAGCCTCAGATTCCGGTTCTTTGCTGATAGGAGTGAAACCCAATGGATGGTAGTCATCTGCTGTTGTAGCTCCTCTACCTCAAGGTTCGATGTTTTCTGCATAATGAGATGCTTTTCTGCTCAAGACGATTGTAAAGAGTGATTAACTGAGTTACTATAGACTTCAGCACAGACCATTTTCCTCTGATCTCTCTCATCGACAAGGTGTTTCAGCCTGTAGACCCTCTGCACACAGGATGTTTTTTGTTTTTTGCACCATTCTGTTTAAACTCTAGAGACTGTTGTGTGTGAAAATCTCAGGAGATCAGCAGTTTATAAAATACTCAAACCAGCCCATCTGGTTCCAACAAACATGTCACGGTTAAAGTCACAAAGATCAGACTTTTTCCTCTTTCTAATGTTTGATGTGAACATTAACTGATGCTCTTGACCTGTATCTGCATGATTTGATGAATTGGGCTGCTGCCACATGATTGGCTGATTAGATAACTAATACCTAATTAGCGGCTGTGGCTCAGGTTGTAGATCGGGTTGTCGGTTCGATTCCTGGCCCACGTGACTCCACATGTCGAAGTGTCCTTGGGCAAGACACTGAACACCAAGTTGCTCCCAATGGCAAGCTAGCACCTTGCATGGCAGCTCTACTACCCTTGGTGTGTAAGTGAGTGTGTGTGTGTGAGAATGGGTGAATGAGAACCAGTGTAAAGCGCTTTGTAGAACCGCTAAGGTTAAAAACGCGCTATATAAGTGCAGATATTTACTAGCATTTATCACCATTTACCATAATTGCATGCACTGTATGTGCAGTTGTTCCTAATAAAGTTATATGATCCCTGATTATTTATCAAACATTGCCTGTTTTGATGTGGCCTTATTCTTAATCATATTAATATTAAATGAGATTAATAATAGAAATATTTGGCGTTAAACACACAAAGACCTAGGCCTATAATGAACTAAAGCTGTTTAAGGCAACCCAGTGGAAAATAATTTGGAATAATATCTGGTATAATCACTTTATAGAAATGATCAATAGACAATAATGAATACCAAGTGCATTATAAAAATGTATTTAGTCCATCGATTTGTTTTAAACAGTGCTCTACGGTTTGATCCTGAATGGGTTATGGGTGTCCCACCTCGCAAAAACATACAGGTCTGGGGATTGGTTATGTTAAATTTCCCCTAGGTGTGTGTGTCTCCCATCCTGTGATATACTGGTGTATTCCTGCCTCACACCTAGTTTTCCAGGATAAAGCACTCACTGAAGATGAATGAATGTTTTACACAGTGTGACGTATGTCAGTTGATGACAAGTTATTATTATTATTTCTTCATAGTATTGTTTTGACATCAAGCCCAGATGATACTTGATATCCATATCAAAGTTATTCTCTATAACTATACACAGGTGTACAGTGTAATGAAATAAAGCCCTCAGGCTGGGCAAATAAGATCATATTTCTGGCCTTTATTACGGAGTGTGCGGCACGGAGTTTTGTTTGTTGTTAAATTATTAACAACAAGCCTCACCTGCATGTCTTCACCTGGCTGTTTCTCAGCTCTCCTTCATCTGCTTGAGATGAAAAACTGAGAAATGACAGAAAAACACTGTAGAGTTTCTTCAGGTCCGGTGCAGGGATGAAGAACAGACACTCTTCACTGTATCCAGTCATTCTGCAAAATAAAGAAGATTTAATGACACAATGTCTCTCACGGGAAAATAAATAAATAAATAAATAAATAAATGAAGAATATCCATAAACGTACACACTGCGGAGGTTCAATATTTATCATAATACCACAGCGCTGTTAAATTCTCAAATCTGATTGGTCAGAAGGTGTGGATTAATTTTCTATAACAGCAGCTCTGACAATAATTTCAAGTAATTGTTCTAACATGTTACACAGAAACAACTTATTCACAACGGACTGAGGGAACGACTGTTTATAGCTGCTGTAACGTAAGTGATCACAGGGACTAACTCGTCTCGTGGACGTAACTACAGTAGGATCCCTGGGGGATAGGTTAGGACAGGCGGAAGCCTGAAATCGTGGATAGCAGCGAACACTAATATATATTATAGCAAAAAAAAATAAACATTCTCTCATATTTAACTGCTTTTATTTCCAGCTAATTTCTTAACGTGTAAATATTTGTACGGACGTTACGCACAGGATTTCATTGTGAACTAGAATGGTGTATGATTTAAAGTATGAATGTTTACTGTATTTCCATAATTTTCTATACAATTCTTTTGGACCCTCAACTTCAGGGTAACAGTAACTCTGCTTCGCACCATCACACCACCCTGTCGTTGATTATTTTACTATAAAACCACACTCACTGTTTTGTTTTGTTTTTTTCACTTGACTCTTCGCTGTTAGAACTTGCCATTTTATTTGGACCTATTTCACAATTTGATGATAGATAATATCCTAAAATAATGCTAAAATTTCTGTTCTTCTTATTATTATTATTACTACAACATCCTTTCACCCCATCCTACTCTCCCTGATTAATGAGATAGCTGTGGTTAAAAACATTTTACCTCAGAAATGCCTTTTTTTTTTTTTTTTTTTTTTTACACACTAGTTATCTGTTGCTTTTATCTGTCCACACATTTGTGTCCAGAAAGTAGGGACAAAACCACAGTGACTGTCAGTTTACATTATTAACTATAAATAAACAAATAAATGAATAAATAAATAATAAAATGCTCTAATACAAGACATACCTTTATTAATTTCTTTATCTTGTGAACCAGCACCAGGTAACAGGTCACACCTGTCAGGTAGCAATGAAGCTAGTGTCTGTTTTTGCTATCTGCAGATTTATTTAATAAATATTTAACTGAAACAGTTTATATTTTAGAAACTTAATCAACACCAAGGATGTTATTTAGCAAAACAACAGCATCAATACATCTAGTTCCGTAACTCACCTTCACACTTTTATTAACACTATTAATTATTATATTAACACTATTAACACTGTTTTAGCTAAAACTGGTGACGAAATATCTTTTTGTTTTAAACACTAAAATGAAAACCGCCACCCCTGCCCGCTTTAAAGCTCGCCATCTGTACGAATAAAGCGGTGTAATAATGCTAGCTAACTTGACTAGACAAAACCAGCAGCCACAGTTAGCTAGCTACCTGGTTAACTCGTCATCACATTAGCCGCTGTGGCTAACCACGTCAACGCGTCCGCCATATTGGAAAGGGTTCAAATTTGATTGTCTGGACACGGCTCGTCTATTTTTATAAATTCATGTGCAACTCTTTTTATTGAATCGATGTCTTTCTTTCTTTATTATTTTCTTAAAAATATATTTTATTACATATGTTGTACATCATAACGTAGGTGGAACAATAACATTGTAGTTTATATTAACATCTCCTTAGTAGTGAGACCTGAAGTGGCACCGTTAAATATTACAGTCCTGTCTGTTAAACAACACTATATTTAGTTTAAAATACAGGCGTTATTATTACACGCATAAAACGGCTAAACTTCTATGCTATCTAAATCTCAGCGTTGGAGTTGTGCTTTGCGTGACAACGAGCGGTTTCAGTTGGGTTTGGTTGACCCCATGTAAACTTTCCGCCCAGTCGCTTTTTTTTTTTTAATTTTTTTTTTTAACCTTGCTTCTACAGGATTGATTGATTGATACGGATTTTATCCAATCAGAATGGAGCGCCAGAGCGCGACTGAGCGTGACTGAGTTAACCAATCAGAACGGAGCGCAGGCGGGTGTGTGTGTAGGCGGGTCTTGGCGTTGTCAGGAAAGCTGCTACTGTTGTATCTCGGAGCTGGAGACAGTTCCTGAGTTCCTGAGTTTCTGAGTTGTGTTAGTGCGGACAAAGTTTGATTATTACACTGTTAGTGCCGAGATATACACTACACCTTCATTAAAAGACCATGGAGGAACACTGCTCCGACGGGAAAGCGGTGAAATATTACCGCTTGTCTGAAGTGGAGGAACACAACTCGTTCAAAAGTACATGGATTATCATCAACCACAAAGTGTACGATGTGACAAAGTTTCTGGAAGAGGTGCGTCTTAAACGTTTATATTTATTTATATTTCTCCACGAGTCACAGGATTAAAAATTAAAACATGAAAAGCTTGATACTGTGAAGCTAGTTACAGTGTGTTAATGTGTGAATGGTTGGGTATAGTATTACAGAGCCTACTATAAGTAATATAACATTAAGTGTGTGTGTGTGTGTGTGTGTGTGTGTGTGTGTGTGTGTGTGTGTGAGAGAGAGAGAGAGAGAGAGAGAGAGATGTTTGGCTGTGAGTTATGGTTTCCAGATAGGATTAGTCAGCAGATTGAGGCTCGAAGATGGCTGGACATTTCATGATAAATCTGCTCACATAACAACATGGTGATGATTTATATTACACACACACACACACAGAGAGAGAGAGAGAGAGAGAGAGAGAGAGAGAGAGAGAGCGAGAGAGCTGGAGCATTACTGCAGTGTGCTGTTAAAGCTCATCTCACTGATGATTTCACAGCTGTATACCATGTCCAGCTGCAGGAAGATTTCTCTTCTTCTCCCAGATTCACATTCAGATAGGGTTATTGGCATGGTGAAAGACTTTACACTGGTAACATTAAAGTACAGACACACACATTTACACACAATAAAAAGTTTTTAAAAAATTCTGTCTTTCATCTATCTCTGCCTGTGTGTCCTTCTTTCTTTCTTTCTTTCTTTCTTTCATGTTTCAGTATCTATCTATCTGTCTTTTTCTTTCCTTTTTCCCCTGTGTTTCATTGTCTGATTCGTTCTTTCTTTTTTTGTCTGCATCAGTCTGCTTGTCTTTCTTTTTCTCTAGTAAGGTAAAACCCCACTCTTGTCCAGTTCAGTCCTAACTCATTATTCTTAAACCCACCTAAGATATAAGATGAGAAACCTGCATAAGGTACACATGACCCCACACACACTCCATCAAGCCCTCTTGCATAAACTTAATGTACAAAAATTACTAGGGCATTTTATCTATCTATCTATCTATCTGTCTATATCTCAATATCTCCATCTCTCTCTCTCTCTCTCTCTCTCTATATATATATATGTATGTATGTATATATGTATGTATGTGTGTGTGTGTGTATATATGTGTATATATATATATATATATATATATATATATATATATATAATGTATGTGTGTGTGTGTATGTGTGTGTGTGTGTGTGTGTGTGTGTGTGTATGTATATATATATATATATATATATATATATATATATATATGTATATGTGTGTGTGTGTGTGTGTGTGTGTGTGCACACACAGTCATGTGAAAAAATAAGTACATCCCATGGAAATTGTTGACTTTTTAAAAATATTTGGACAAGCAAACATTTGATCCTCTTTGAAGCAGTGCCTGTTAATAAAGCTCTTTCAAATGACACATAAAATAGACATTTTGTAGTCATTTTCACAATTTAAATGAACAAAAAACAGATCAGTCACATGGAAAAAATAAGTACACACCTTCAAATCCATAAAATTAGACTCAGGTGTTTGATTTGGTGCCAGTGATTAGAACCTGTCTTATTTAAACCCCTCTCACATCTAGTGCCTGGTGTTCCCTTTGTTATTGAGGTGTGTGGTGTCATCATGCCAAGATCTAAAGAGTTCTGTAAGGCCTTCAGATGAAAGGTTGTGGATGCCTAGGAGTCTGGTAAAGGATTTAAAAAGATCTCTAAATTATTTGAAATACTAAATAAAATAATTAAAATAATCTACAAATGGCGCAGATTTCAAACGACTGCCAATTTGTCCTGGACTGGCCGTCCCAGCAAATTCAGCCCAAGAGCAGACCGTCTGATGCGAAAAGTCATCTCCAAGAACCTAAAAATTTCATCACAGGATCTGCTAGTAAGTCTTACAACTGTTGGGGTCAAAGTGCACACTTCTACCATCAGAAAGAGATTGCAAAATCTGACCTGCGTGGGTGGTGTGCCAGGAAAAAGCTTTTGCGAGACTACAATGAGCAGGAAGAGTGGTCAAATATTCCAGCAAGCCTGGTGGACAGTTATGCAAAAACACCTATAAGAAGTTATTTCTGCTAAATGGGCAGTACTAGATTCCCAGGCCAAGGGTGTACTTACTTTTTCCACAGAAGAATATCACATCTATTGATATTTCTGCTGAATAAATGATTGAAAAAGCTCATTTTCCTTCTGGGTTTCTTCAAGTACATCAACTTCATTGATAGTTTTTAAAGAGGGTCTAATGTTTGCTTGTCCACAACAAAGCCATGTCAACAAAGCCAACAATTTCCATGGGGTGTACTTATTTTTTCACCTGTCAATAGTATTGTGATATATTTATGCCATATCAGCACCAGTGTCTGGTGGAAGGAGTTGTCTAGTTGTAGAAAGTCATAATTGTGTCATTTTACTTCACAGCTCGATGAATTGTCTTCGAGCTACAGCACAAGATCGGCTTCTTTCACTTACTACTACTTAACGTTTAATACACTGGGTGTGCGAAAGCTTTCGTAGACTGGCAGGTAGCGTGTGACTGACTGACTCTCTGATCCACCATTGTGTCTGTCCTGCCCAGCACCCAGGAGGAGAGGAGGTGTTACGAGAGCAGGCCGGAGGAGACGCCACGGAGAGCTTCGAGGACGTGGGTCACTCCACAGACGCCAGAGAAATGTCTAAGAGCATGATGATCGGAGAACTGCATCCGGTGAGTGCAGTTCGAGTACAGTTCAGTTTCTTAGTGTGTGTGTGTGTGTGTGTGGCGTGAAGAGAACACTGATTCAAAGTTTAAGACACAGATACATACACCAGTAGCTGAAATAGTTACAATCGTTAATGTTATCCTTTATGGTATCGATAATGGTGTGTATTATCAGGTGAGAGACTTTCCATGAGATTATGTCCCGGTTTTATTTTTTAAACCAGATAGGATGCTTTTTATTCATGCATACATTGTTTATAAACATATCCAGCTTCTTTAGATGTTTTTTATTTACTTACAATTGCACAATATATGAATTTTGACTTTCTTATGCATGTTAAAAAAAACAAAAACATTGTTACCATTCGTACAAAATATCATAAATAAAATATCATAAATAAAGGAATATCCTTCACGCGATATCCTTTTTGGTCTTTGGCCAAAAAAAGGAAACTAATCAATAAACACATATCTTTTTATCTTTTTAAAACTAACCTAAAAATCTAATATGTTGATTCAGGCACAAAAAAAAAAGTTTATTTTTAATTTTTTTATTTTAGAAATCAGGATAATGACTTGCGTTCAATTAAAATGAAATAATGTATGTAATTCGAAGGTGATTTTATCCAAAAATATATTTCCAAAAATATATATGATGAAGTGTCTGTAAGTATTGACTAGGGCTGGGTTTAAAAAAAAAAAAAAAAAAAAAAAAAAAAAAAACAAAAAGCGATTCTCTGATGTTAATCGATCTTCAATTTAACGAAACGATCTGGATTTGTGAAATCCCCGAATCGATTCTTAACACGCGTGCTTTACTTGAGCGGATGTGAACATTCTCTCGTCCTGAGCACGTCGCCATCTTTCATGTCTTACATGAATTTTTAAAACGGTTTTATTTCTTAAACATGTTTTAAGTTGTTAATGAATTATTTCACTGTCTCACATTTACAACGTTTTTATTTTTATTATTACAGTAATGTACAGCTTGTGCTTACCTTGTGTGCACTGTATGCACATATTTATGATTTCTTGTTACAATGTTTGTTTCTCAAAGTAAAAGTAAAAAGTAATTAAACATAAGCGTGTGGGCCCTGTTGTTAATGTAAATGTGTATTTCAGTAATATAGCTTGGTGGGAGCGTTTCAGTTACCAGCATTTATATTAAAACATGGATTCCATGTCTGCACAACTAACATTTTAAATGAAATATTGATTACTAATCGATATTGAATTGAATCGAAACCATATAAATAAGAATCGAATCGCCAAATTGTTCTCAATACCCAGCCCCAAGTGTTGACACTACGCATAAAAGAGTTCAATGATCTTACACTGCAGTTTAAAATCACATAATATAATATAATATATAATACCGGCATTGTTTTGATGAACCATTGATCATCTTTTTCCTGACTAAATAACAATACTTACATTTGTATGTAGAATATATATATATATATATATATATATATATATATATATATATATATATATATATATATATATATATATATATATATATATATATTCATTCATACCATGATAACTTCAGTTCCATCCTGAAGTACTAGTGTACCATTTGTGGCACGTGAGATCTGAATGTGCAGTACGAGTGCATAACTGAGCTGCAGTCAACCAGAACATTGTGGTTCTCTTGTGTAATCTAGGAATGAGCCTGGGCCATTTCCCTTCTGAACACGCTGCTTTGTGCTGCCGGGCTAGATAAATGTTTTGGTTTTTTGGGTGATGTGTAACTATAGCTTATGCAACACCAGATGTTTTACATGACCTGTGGCGCTGGAGGCGCTGCCTGGAATCCATTTTATTAGGCTGCACAGGACTGCATTCACAGCGTTCAATTCATTACGGAGCTCGCATGCTTTCTAACAATTTATTCTTTAATAGCATTATGTAGCTTTCAGCTGTGTCTTGCAGAGTACGTTATACTATTTCAAATCCAGAAAATATACACAGCATCATGGTAGTTTTTTTTTTTTTTTTTTTTAAATAAGTATTTAGTGCATTATTTGTAAAGTGGAAGACAGTTGATGATGAATGACGGTTCTTCTCTCTCCCTCTCTCTCTCTCTCACGCTCTCTCTCTCTTTCTCACTGTCTCTCTCTCTCTCTCTCTCACGCGCTCTCTCTGTCTCTCTCTCTCTCTCTTTCTCTTTCTAGGATGACCGGCATAAGATTGCCAAACCACCCGTGAGTAACACCCACTATTAGAAAAGTCACTACCACTGACATTGTTGTATTTTTGCCCCCTAAACTTGCATATCCATATGATATGATTTTATATATATATATATATATATATATATATATATATATATATATATATATATATATATATATATATGAGATAAAAGTGGTGTTGTTTCTTTGTAAATCTTTTCAGGAATCACTCGTAACCACAGTTCATGAAACCACAAGGTAAGCCCAAAATGCACTGCACTAACTAACACACTGATGGGAAGTTCAGATCATTTTACTGATTTGGATCTTTGAATCTCGTTCGGCAAAATGAACAAATCTTTATTCAAGTCATTTCGTTCGTTTGATCAGAATTCGATTATAACGTTACATTTTCAAGAGCCCACTTTACACAAACCTTGATCATATTCTGAATAACGAAAAAAAATGATAATGCAGCGAAGGACAAATGATGAGAAACAGAAATGATTAATTCACCACTCAACTGGGTCTTCTGGTCCGAGTCGTTCATTCTACCTCACCCATCTCTCTAAAATAATAATAATAATTTTAAAGAATGAAGTGTTAATAAAATACCGTATGTTTTCCTTTTAATTGTGTTTGATCAGACTCCTTTCACCGGCCTTCCCTGGGTAATTAAAGGTGGTGGCAGCTGGTTAATTTTGGGTTGTGAGTAGTGTAAAAACAGGCTCACATTTCATATTACCTTAGCCAAGAATTATTACAATAATAATAATAATAATAATAATAATAAAACCACTTTACTAAACCTATTTTTAAGCAAAGATTAAGCGTGGCACACTATAAAAACCATCATGTCATCACCGTCAACGCTAAAGATCAAGGCTACCCAAAAAGCACTCACGTAAATAATAACGACCAGCACTGTTCTCATAACCACATACTAGACATCTTATTTTTAGAAAAGCTGCAGGCGACGAGTGGAGGTGTTAATCTTTCTCAGAACAAGGTCTTTCCATTCGTTGCGAAGTTTCTTTCTAAGGTGCCATTCAAATGCAAGATGCACGAGCTGAGCTTTACGAGTGTAGTTCATTGCTCGCCTGTTGTCCATAAAAATGTTCTTGAGCACAGAAAAGGAGTTCTCACACATGGTGGTAGAGGCCCAGAGTGTGACTGCGAGTTTGAGTGCGGACAAAACACCGGGCATAGCTTTACAAAGTACTTCATGTTGTTCCGAAAGAAGTCTTGTAGTAGCCATCGTCTGCGTGCTTTCCTCCGTCGCCGGGCTCTGTCACTGGCGTGCTGACATTACCATTAGCTGTGCTAGTGCTAGCACTAGGTGGTGAACCATTTCCTTAAATCCATTATTGTTGAATTATCAAGCTAAATGTTAAATATTTTAGACTTTGCTAACAAAAGTCTTTGCTTTGCTTTGCAAAGTTTGCTCTCACGACCACGCTCATCCTTCATTTACATCACTGTCGTAATAGCAGCATGTATGTGGATGTAATTGGCCGATTACGACTGTACGTCATGACGTTACGATTTTTTTTTTAGTCACCGTCTAATTTTCAGTCATAATCAGTATTCATGGTAAAACTAAATGCATTTGGAAAAGTGTTTAAAAAATATTTAGTTAATTATTAATATTTCAAGAAGTAAAAGGGCACAATGGTGTGGTGCTGAGTCTCAGCGGCTGAAATCGCGTTCAGCGGGTGGGTTGGGGTGCTTACCAGAGGTGAGGGGGTACAGTGACATAGGTGGCCGGGTCAGGCTGGGCCCCCTGAGGCCCCCTCGTGGCACCAACGCTGGTGCAGGCAAAAAATGAAAATAAAATTAACATAAAAACTGAAATCACCTTCTGAGACGAGTGAACATTCAATTTAAACAAATTTACCGTCAGCTACAGACGTTACATCCATTGATTCCACCATGTATTCTTATTGACACGCCCCCAACTAGGACATGCCCAAGTTCCCACTCTTTGCTTTGGCGTTCGTGTGTTCAACTCGTACCGTAAATACAATATTTCTGAGTTGACTTGAACGCACCGATAGCATATGCGGCTGTCACGTGACAAAAGAAGGAACGACTCGGACCAGAAGACTTGAGAGGTCAACTAATTGGGTGCTTCTCATCTCTTGTTTGCGCATCCTCGTTTCCTTTCCTCGCTTCCTTTCCTTGCGTCTTAGCTCCACCCCTTTAGGATGCGAGGGAAGGATGCAAGGATGAGCTGCGAGGAGAGAAGTATCGAAGCATGTTGAATGGAATATCCTCGCTCTCTCAAACGTCACTCAAACCGACGTCAGTTAACAGTGACTGTGCTCAGCTGGATGACCTGACTGCGCTTCAGGGATCTGCTATTATGTTGTTAATAACATTCGTAATAAAGCAAAATGCACTGATAGTTTGTGAAATGTCTGGGTTATTCAACAGTGAATTAAAGAACAATACATATATAATAATCTTTTGCTCAGCTTTGCATATCCAAACATGCAAGGATCAATAAATGACAATACTCACTGTTGGCATATTATTATTATTATTATTATTATTATTATTATTATTATTATTTAAGTATATTCCACATAAAATGCCATCACATCATCAAAGGACTTTTTGTTTGAGATTGTGGCAGATGTAAAGGAGGAGGGGAATTGCTACATGCATCAGGTTTTTCGACAAGAAACATTTCAGCGTAGGATAGACCCCATGTATCCTCGCTCCTAGCTCCTCCGGAAGCTTCCTCACTCCTCGTTCCTCGCCTCCTCGTGGTGCAGGACGGAGGAGCGAGGAAACAAGGAAGCATCAATTTGAGTATCGAGAAGCACCCATTGTTTCTATTTCCTGTAAAGAGCCTGTGCGGATTTCACGTCGCAAATAAAATGAAAGGATGTTGCACAAAACGAACGAAACGTCATATAAAAGATTCGTGGAAGGACGACCCATCACTACACTAGCAGTCATACTACACTAGAGAGAAAGCCATGTATGTAGATTTTGCAGCACTTTTCTCTAGAGTTTCATGAAAAATAGCACATCTGGTGGTTTGTGCTTTAAGAAAATTCCTTCCATTTAATACTGTAACGCTGTTTGTATCTCAAATGCTAACATTTGATGGGAAGTAAACGTACAAGAGTCACTTGAGAAAACCTAATAGAGAGCACATGAATGCTAGCTAGTTATGAAATCTAGCTATAGGTTAAAGATATTGTAGCCAACTCCTAAATGACTTAAATGATTATGTTGAAACTTTTCAGCTAAGCTAGCCCGGTAGCTACCTTGGCTAATGCTGGTCGTAAATTTGCGACTCTGAGTTGTATGGTATATTTTGACAGGTTTTAAACACTGTTAATAAAATAAAATAAAATAATAAAATAAATTGCTGAGGCTATGACGATGCAAATTAAAACGTCATCGTCCCACTTGTGCCTACTTGTGACAAACCCAAGCTAGTTTGCTAGCCGTTAACTCGTCGGCTAGCTATATTTTTTATCATTAGACGTTTGTAATGAGGGAGAATGTCTAAAGATGTCACAGGGCTGTGACATTACAAATGTTTTATAGCTGATAGATTATTTAATGGTTTAAAATGGACATTAAAATGGGCGGTTACTTGAATGTTGCGCAGTAAAGCATCTCACAGTGATGGTTTTCAGCACTAAACTAACAAAAGGATGCTTATTAGCTTATGAGTATTTAAAAATAAATATAAATCCCAGAGCCTTGGTAGAACAAAGTTAACGCATACTAACATTTGTGGCATTACTTAAATATTAAGAATACTAAGTAGACATGATTTCTGTTTATATTGAACAATATTTACAACACATTTGATGACCGTTGTTGTTGTTGTTGTTCTTCTTCTTCTTCTTCTGTCCTTTGGCTGAAGCTGGTGGTCGAACTGGTTGATACCTCTCCTTGCCGCTGTGATCGTCACACTGATGTACCGTATATATACAGCCGAAGACGCATGACTGATTCTTACACAAACACACACTTTTAGTGGACTGTTGTTGTTCGCTGTCACTGCTGTACCTAATTTCCTCAGCACACGTTCTGAACTCCGAACTACAACACCCATAACATAACACATTTCAGGGTATTTTTTTCTTCCACCAGCCGTCACAGCTATAATTAATGAAGGCTCCAGTTTGTATGTTAGGATGAAAATTCTGCTATTGTAACATTCAGATAATAAGCTGTAGAAGTATTCACAAGCGGGAAATATTTGACCATATTCGAGACGCATATCCTAAACAATATAAATGTGTAAAGCTCGTAAGTGTCTGATTGTGTTATCATTGTGTAAATATAATTATGGAATTAGTGTTGCAAGCTTATGTGTAATAAAACTCAACAGGGTGGCAGTAGCTGCATAATGACTTCTAATTACATGTAGAAACCTTTGGATATTTCAACGCATGCAATTAACAGACATATAGCCACCTGAGGCATTTTATTCAGTGATTTTTAATGATTTAAAAACACAAATAGATCCATTTTGGTCTGTGAAGGCGATTCTTTTTCTTTTCGCTTGTACTAACTTTATATCACCATTGTGTGATTTGACACTGGATTACAACACCGACGTTTTTTTTGTTTTTTTTTTTAACGCTGCTGCTGTCTTATCCTGTTGTACGGGGATCACCACTGGTTTAGGACTAGGTTCCCACTCTTAGGCCTACACATTTGAGTGTTTTCCCTGCTCCCAATCCACCTGATTTATCTACTCAGCTAATTAATAGCCCTTCCTGAGGTGAAGTAGGTGCATTAGAGAGGGGAAAAACACTCAAATGTACAGGATAAGTGATACTCCATCACCAGGGATGGGAAAAGAAGGGAACAGTCTTTAAACATAGCCATTGTCCATTGATTTGGCACGTATCCTGCATATTTTACTACTCCTAACATATCCGTCCCAGCTCACAAAGGGCTTTATCAATATTGAGGTCTCGTACTAAGGACCACTGGGGTACTGATGAATAGATACGGTGCTAAAGCATTCCATTTTATATCACTGAAGGTAAGCAATGTATTGTCAGGATCATTATGCATCATGTTAAATATATCACTGCTCACATATTTTGTAGCAACCCAAGTATTCATATATATATATATATATAGATAGATATATAGATAGCGAGAGAGTGAATGTGAGTGTATTCATATCAAACACTTGTTTTCTTGTCTTTCTCTAAAGTGACCCAAAATGTACAAAATCAGAAGTGTTTCCAAATTTCATTTTGTCTGCTATGTACTTTCACACACAGTCAGGCAGGATATACTGTTCTGGGCCAGTTCTGACACACACAGGCTCAAGGAAAATGAAGGTTGATGACACGTTACAGGAGAAGAGCTGTATGTAAGCTTCCGTGTGACTGATCCACTCAGGAATAGCATAATGGTCAACAAAGCATAGTTTGAATCCTTTCCTGTTGCAGCAGGTGATTAAAAATTGAGCTTATGTGCAGAAGAGTCAATTTGAGGGTTTTTCCCCCCCCATTGTTCATGCTTTGATTGCATTAAAGAACTAATTATGTGGAATTTTATGTTATTGTTTTTGTGTGTGTGCATGTGTAACTTTTTTTGGGCACGTGGTGGTTTAATGGTTAGCACGTTTGCCTCGCACTTCCTGGGTTGGGGGTTCAAATCCCACCTCCACTCTGTGTGAGCAGAGTTTGCATGTTCTCCCTGTGCTTCAGGGGTTTCTTTCCCCAGTCCAAAGACATGCGTTGTAGGCTGATTGGCATTTCCAAATTGTCCGTACTGTGTGAATTTGAATGTGCACGAAATAGAATATGTGTGTGTGAGTGTGCCCTGCAACGTGTTTGCACCCTGTCCAGGGTGTCCCTGGAGTTCCCTGGGAGAGGCTCCAGGCTCCCCACGACCCTATGTATAGGATAAGCGGTACAGAAAATGGATGGATGGATGGATGGATGGATGGATGTTGCATACCTTCTATGTTCAAACATCATCACAGGACAGTAGCAAAAGGTTTATATATTGCCAAGTACATGTCACTGAGTCACTTTTAGACTCATGTATTTTTTTGCTTTCTTCCAGTATAAAATGCATTTACATTTATTCACGTGGGATGGGCGATATACCGGTAGAAATTCTCCCCAATAAGAATTCCTGCGATAATAACGATAAAGTCTAGTTGATGACGTATTTCTGTGCGACAGTCTGCGCATCATTTACAGCTTACATGTAGAGCGAAAACAAGTACTGCGGAAGGTGGACGTGAAGCTGAGGAGGAGTTTATCGCTAAACAAGGAGCTACCTCTACAATCTGTAACTGGTTTGGTTACAGAAAATCAGTTCTATTTTTAGATCAAGGTTTATGTTTCTGAGGCTGTCAAGATCACAGCTATCACTTGTAGTCGAAAACAGTGGTGAATGGTACTATATTTATGTCGTCACTGATCTCGTTATCACAATAAATACCGGATAATATTGTGATATAATTTTAAGTCCATATCGCCCATCCCTATTGGTGGATGCTTTTATCCAAAGTGACTTAGAAGTGCAGCAGAAGCCAATCCAAGTACAAAGCTGTGAAAGCAGCTGACTGTGATACAAAGTGCCAATTAATGGAGATATTATACTTGTATACATACATAATGCTACACAGTAATGTCGATAATATTGAGTAATGGACAAATGTGGTGCGTCAAATAGAGAAAGACATGTACAGTATACACATACGCAGGAGGCGAAACGGCTCCATCTGTGCAGAAGCATGAGGGTGTTTTCACACTAAATCCATTTTAGCATTTCAAGTGGTCTGTGATTGATGACTCGGTATTTTGTGTGCATACAGTATGTGAACACAACCCCTCTAAAATGGCCCGCGAGTGAACCGTACTCAGACCACCTCTAGACATTCTCAGTGTGGTTTGGTTCTGGTTCATTTTGTGGTCCACTTGATATGTGTCTTGCGAAAACAAAATGTTCCCAGTCTGCTTCCTGTTTTGGTTTATGGCAAAAGAACTTAATGCTTGCTGTCCATATGTAGCTGCAGTTTTTTTTCTCCCACTTTACAGTTAAAAACCAAGTTACAAAAAATACTCTAATGGCTGCCAATTGTTTAGTGTGATCCCACAGCAAAATAAGTTGTGTTGCTAATGTTAGGTAGCAACAAGACTGCTAATAAAGGCATTGTAGCAATAGCAATTATACTATTAAGCTTAAAATGTTAGGCAGCAGTAATAATAATGGTAAGAGCGAAACATTTACCGTATATTACTATTGTAATATACAGTCATAGGGTACTTTATTCAGCTCAATCATGTGGCAGCAGTCCAGAAACACATAATGTCATGCAAATACAGGTCAAGAACTTCAGCTGATGTTCATATCAAACATCAGAATGGCAAAAATGTGATCTCAGTGATTTGGCGTAGTTGCTGGTGCCAGATGGGCTGGTTTGAGTATTTCAGAAAAGTGCTGATCTCCTTGGATTTTCACACACAACAGTCTCTAGGATGGTGCAAAAAACAAAAACCATCCAGTTCTGCAGGCAGAAATAGCTTGTTGATGAGAGAGGCCAGAAGAGAACGGCCAGACTGGCTCAAGCTGACAGGAAGGCTAGTGTAACTCAAATAACTATGCTTTACAGTCGTGGTCAGCAGAAAAGTATGGGCGGATGGGCAGCAGAAGACCACATCAGGTTCCACTCCTGTCAGCCAAGAACAGGAATCTGAGTCTAGAGTGGGCACAGACTCACTGAAACTGGACAGATGAAGATCTGAAAAATAATGTTAATGGCCGGTGAATGTATGTAGTGTACATGTGCATTGTGTCTTTGCCAACCAATGACGTGAAAGTCACAAGTAGGCCTATGGCATGAAGCAGAAGTTAGTTTTGATGGTTCTGCAACAAAATCCCTCTCCTTATTGCTTTCGTTCCTCCCCCAGACGCTTCTGGTATTTCGCAACAGTTCTGTTTTTGAACCATGTTGAATGACATTATCTATAATTCAGTGCTACACAGCTAGGATCATAGTTCTAAAGAAGTCATGGTGTAAACAAGAAATGGTCATCAATTGTTAAATATCCAGAAAGTCATTTGCAGCTACAGTAGTTCTAGTAACACGAGAAAGTATGGTTCGTTTAAAAGAGAACTAGATGTGAGAACACCCTTAAGAGTATGGTTTTAGACTTGCAGTAGTGGAAAACCAAGCTGCTCTGACTCGCAGACCGTAGACACTGAGATGGACCGTAGACCCTGAGGAACTAATCTATAATAGAGTTTAGTAAGACCGGAGCTGTCACACTTGGGTGAGTCAAAGACATCTGACTGAAGTCAGCAGTTAATTAACAAGCTCAGCAGGGACACATATCCAGGATGGGAACTGGGAACGAGCTGAACTCAATGCCAGCAGCAACAGTGAGCCACTGGAGGTCATGCCAGACATATTGTGTCTCTGTCACACCCACACGTTCTGTTTCATCCTAAAATTGCAAGTGTTAGACCGTATACTAGAGATTTCCTGTGTGATGTGTGTGGTAAGATTATACAAAACTTCATCAAGATTTCAAGACACGTCGCCTGACACGTACAAGGCCGATTGCACTAAAGTGTTACATTGCTGCTATCTGGTGGCCATCGGTACACACTGCATACAATCGTAACAATTTGGATTTGTATGGTTTTCTCAGATCAATACACTCTTTTATACTGTTACTACGTGTATTTCCGTGCACATCGTACTATACAGACGAGGAGAAATAAACATGACGTACATCTAACACATCACTCCAAAATCTCTCATAGGTCTTCAATTGAGTTGAGATCCGATCCTAGCATATTATTTATATCATTTTCATCCGCATTAAATCATTCAGTGAACCCTGTGGACGGGGCGCAGTCGTCCTGGAAGACACCACGGCCATCAGGATAGACATGTTTCATCAGCAGGTGATCAGTTAGAAGAACTTCGTACTGGTTTGGTGTTGCTTCTTTCTAATGGGTCAAGTGGAGCCAAACAAACCATGACATCATAATTACAAAGCAGATAAGAACTTGTCAACATTTCCTGTTCTATCTCACCCAGCTGTAATAATACTAGTTAGATTATACTAAAATAAAAACACGTTTAAGGGCCGGGGGAGAGGCTGGAGCCTAAACTCGGGGCACGAGGTAGTGGAATCTCTGGAAGGAGTGCCAACCTGTTGCAGGGCATGATCGTACACACATTCACACACTACGTCCAATTTGGAACCGGAGGAGGAAACCTGAGTACGTGGAGGAAAACCCTGAAGCACAGGGAGAACATGCAAACTCCGTGCACAGGACAGAGGTGGGATTCGAACCCCCAACCAACCCTGGAGGTGCTCTTATTATTGTTGTTGTTAATATAAGTAAGTATGTAACAACAGTTACTCTTTTGTTATCCTCATTCGACTTCCCGTGACAAGGCTGTGATGCAAACCCGGTCCCATGGGACACAACACGTATTTCACGACTCGTCGGCGGTCACGCCACTAATATTGACCAGTGCTAAATATTGTCACATGGCATGATTTTATGTGCTCAAGCAAGAGGAGTTCATAGCAGGAATAACATCCGGCCTATCCAGACTGACACTTTGATACTACCGTGCCTCTTATGTTTTTGCCCAACCTGATTTACATAAGTTAGATAAAGAGACTGTTGTAAAGCTCAAGGCCGTTAATGACATCATCAGAATCCCATCCGAGAAGTTATTATTGTACTGACCGTCACGCAATGACGGTATTACGCAATGATGTCAGACACACTTTTACATCGGTCTGAATCAATAAGTGAGGTAATTCAGTTAATGTGGTTGAATAATAAGTTCTGATTAATCATTAAGAAATGATGAAGAACAGTTTTGGAGAATTTGTTATTTAGGAGGAATTTAGACGTGTTTTATTCTATAAAATCTGTATAAATAAAAAAGCATAATAACCTTTTGTGTTTTTTTTTTTACCAATGAATGAGCATCTATCTACATCCTAATACACTTGTTTAGTATGTCTATTCTACTTAAGCATGAATTAATCATCCTATCCAATCTGTTGCTAAATTTAGTTATGCATAACCAGTGCTAAGTTTGCGTCTGTAGCCTATGACTAAAAAAAAATTGGAATAAAAATAAAAAATCTCTGCTTCATTATAACGAATCGCTCAAGTCCTACAGCTTTGCTTTAAGCAGCACAATGTGAGCAGTCTTTTCATTAAAAGTTTTGTTTCCACTGCAGTGTTTTTATGAGAAAATGTTACAATGTTTGATGATGCAAATATACAACAATATACTCGAATCTCTGACTAAATGCATTTGCATTTCACAAATGACCAAATGGAGAAGGACGGATTAATAAAACGGCGCTATACGCTACATGGCCAAAAGTTTGTGGACACCTGACCATCACACCCATATGTGGTTCTTCCCCAAACTGCTGCCACAAAGTCTGAAGCACACAACTGTATAGAATGCTGTAGCGTTATAATTTCCCTTCACTGGAACTAAGAGGCCTGAACCTGTTCCAGCATGACGATGCCCCTGTATACAAAGCGAGCTCCATGAAGACATGGTTTATCAAGGTTGATATGGAAGAACTCGAGTGTCCTGCACAGTGTCCTGACCTCAACCCCACTGAACACCTTTGAAATGAACTGGAACACCGACTGCACCCCAGACCTCCTCACCCAACATCAATACCAGACCTCACTAATGCTCTTGTTACTGAATGAACACACAATGATCCCCAAAATCTAGTGGGACGCCTTCCCAGAAGAGTAGAGATACTTATTATAACAGCAAACAGGGGAATACATCTGGAATGACATGTTCACCAAGCACGTATGAGTGTGATGGTCAGGTGTCCACAAACTTTTCACATTATAGTGTATATTTAAAACAACTCTCCTAGGTAATTGGTACCATGACATCATTTCGAGCAGGAGGATATTGGCCGGCGCATAACACTGAAGGCAGTGTCTGTGATTTAGAACGGAGGACGCTCATGGCAGCTGTTTGTAGGATCATTTCCTACCGATGTGCTGGAAAAAAAAGAACGCAAATGGCATTTTAATGGCTTATTACTGAAGGCACCACCTGTTGAACACTATGTTCCCAAGACTCCTGATGTCTCACAAACAGTAGTTTGTAAAAAAAAAAAAAAAAAAAAAAAAGTTTGTTATAGGTATGGCAAGGTCAAACATAAAATAAAACTTGTAGAAAAGTCAGTGTGATTGAAACGCAATACATTTCAGTAGAATAAGTCCAAGTTAATCTAAATATACAGTTTAGAGTTCAATTCAAATGGCAAGTGCATGTCAATGAATAGTTGCAGTTTTGGTAATAAATCTTGGGCTTTGTAGTTTGTATATGGGCCGCATTCATTTTTTTTTATATAAGAGATCAGATAATTGACAATAATTTAACAAGCTGTATTAGCAGTTTGGTCCAGCTGTTTTTCCACCCAGGAAGTGATGAAGCAAACCGACATTGGAATACAGTATATATAACTGAAGATCATTATACTGTCATCATTACATATGTTTGTGTGTATTTATGGGTTTAAATGTGAATATGGTAGTGTGTGGCCCTAAAAATGGACTTCTAAACTCAGAAACATTATCTGATGTTAATTTAGTTGATCATTTTCATTATAAAATTCATCCTTTTTAACTTCTTTGTTTTCTTAAAGGTTAGAGTGATTTTAAAAAGCGTAAGTAAAAGAGGGATAATAGTATTATCGCATTTTACTATCGTCACTATAACTAATCCACCATAGAACGTTAAATTCTTGGCTTATTTGTAAAATAAACGTGTGGGCTTAAAGACCTACTTCTGACCTCAGCTACAGCTACAGTGGCTGATGCTAATTCAGTAGGTGATTTGTTGTTTTGTTGGTGTAAAATGAACACAGTTATGAATATGTGGGACAACCACATCAGATTTGACTATTATTACACTTTCAAATAAAATCGATCATGAAATATAAAATATGAAATACTTGGCTTATTTTTTTTAAACGTTTAAATGTCTCGTCTTTGCAAAACATGACCAAGTTTTCAACTTTACGATTGATGATTGTTCTATGGCTGATGTTATTTTATCTTCTTAGGTTGCATTGCATTTTATAAAACCTGTTACTGTTAAATCATTGTTAAATCAGTAAGGCACTACAGTGTGAATCGACAAGTGGAGTATATTGTTGTGTCTTGCTGTGTCTGTGCTGCATTAAAACTATTTAATCTCTGGTTGTCCTGATAACTGATTGTCTCCACTAATGTCACTCTGCCTCATCCGCACAGCTGAGAGTCACACACACACACACACACACACACACACACACACACCTCACATCTCACTGTTTATACTAACTAACAGCTCAAATCTGAAAACAGGTTCCCATGGAAACATGTTGATTAAATTGTAGTGCAAGAGTAATAGCGAGGGGGGGGGGGGGAGAGACAGAGAGGGAGAGAGAGAGAGAGAGAGATCATATATCCATCCATCCATCCATCTTCTACCGCTTACTCCTTCTTCAGGGTCGCGGGGGAACCTGGAGCCAATCCCAGGTAGCATCAGGCACAAGGCAGGGTACACCCTGGACAGGGTGCCAGTGAGATCATATATACTACCAGTCAAAAGTTTAGACACATTCATTCTTTATTTTTATATTATTTTCCACATTTTAGAATAATAATAGTAAAGTAATCAAGACTCTGGAGTAACACAAATGGAACTATGGGAATTATGTTGTGATCAAAAATCCTAAATAAATAAAAATAATTGAGTATTTTAGCATCTTCACAGTAGACACCGTTTTTGGCTAGAATTTCCAGAAATGTATTCTTGGCATTTTCTCAACAGATTTCTTGAGGAATTTCCCTGAGATGCTTTTTAAACAGTATTAAAGGAGTTCACACCTACGCTGGACACTTATCGGCTGCTTTTCAGAATATTTCGCTCCAAGTCACCCGTTTTTTTTTTTTAAAAAAAGATCATTTTGTAAATAAAATGTTAGTTTTCTAATGAAAGAAATGAATATCTTGGCACGATTATATTTTTGTCTACAACACCGATTACAAACATTTAATCACACACCTTCAGATCAAAAGCTTTTTAACATCATGAGAAACATTTCAGTCGAGTGTCCACAAACTTTTGACCGGTAGTTATGAAAGATATGATCTGAGTTAATAAAGCATCAGTTAGGTGAACGGCTGAAGGAAAAGGTGTGTAATGAGACACAGCCCGCTGACACAGGGTACAAGACAGTTCCTATGGGGAAGGAGTGTTGTCTAGGGCGGGGGAGCTAGTACATTAAACCAGGGGTTCCCAAACTTTTCCAGGGCAAGGCCCCCCAAATGGCATTAACATTTGACCGAGGCCCTCCTTTTGCAAGATGTCTTTAAAACACATTAAAAATACAGACTTCTGAATATATCCCCATTTTTTTTGTTGTTATTAATAATTACATCTTACATCTTTACATTACATTAGGAATTGATTGTGTGTGTGTGTGTGTGTGTGTGTGTGTGTGTGTGTGTGTGTGTGTGTGGTTGTCTGGAAAAAAAACCATGCATTTATTTATTTTTCACACAAAAGTGTTGAGGCCCCCCGGGCGCCCCCTGGCGGCCCCCACTTTTGAAAACCACTGCATTAACCTGTCGGTCCCAATTTAAGCGCAAGCGCGCGCACACACACACACACACACACACACGCACGTGCGCGCGCGCTGTTAAAATGGTCTCACCTCCCCTGTATGACCCACTGATCGACTTTCCTCACTTCAGACACTCTGTGCTCTTCTCTGACTCGGACTCTGGATGATCAGACCGGTTGACATGTCGCACTCGGTCCTCCCGCCGGAGATACATAACGGCCATGGAGTCGACGACGATCACGACTCCGAACCTGAGGATATTTACCTGCGGGACAGGCGAAGGGCCAAGTCCTTACCGGCCTACCCCGAGCAGGCCAATCTGTTCAGCCGTCTCTCTCAGCGCTGCAGGAAGCAGGTCAAGTTCGCCGACGCGCTCGGCTTGAATCTGGCCAGCGTGAGGCACTTCAGCATCGCCGAGGATCCCCAGGTGCCCTCCGAGGTGTTCGCCGCGCTGCGCGCTCTCCCCGCGCAGCACGAGCGCGAGCGCGAGCGCAAGCCTTCCAACTTCACATTCGCTCGGGACACAGCAGCGGAGGTCACAGAGGCGCGCGCGAATCGCTGCAGGGTCGCCCTGGAGACGGTCTCCATGTCCGGGTGGGCCGTGCGCGGGGTCATACGCGCCAGCGTCGCGCATAACGGCGAGACAGAAGTCGGGGTGAGGTACACGTTCAACCACTGGGCGTCCTACGCGGACGCGCCCGCGGTGCCCGTGTCTGGAGAGCGCGTGCACGACATCCAGAGATTCTCCTTCACTGTGCTCACGCCTCCTTACCTCGAGCCGAACGCGAGTGTGCACTTCGCCGTGTACATGAGGACTGACCGCGGGGAATTCTGGGACAATAACGACGAGCAGAACTACAGTGTGCAGTGTGGCCTCCTGCTGTGAACCCCCCCCGAGTGCATCTTACTCCACTGTCAACTAGAATCTGAGCTGAGTGATTGAAAGATAAATAAATAAATAAATCACATATCTTCACTTAGGGTTATGTACTAGTTGGACAGAGCTGGTTCATGCAAAGACATCAGCGATAATTATTTACAATAGCCTCCTATTTTTAACTAATAATTTACAACATAGAATATTTTTGATAGGCATGAGCTACTTTTGGCACACTGATATCACTGCCTGACCTGATCCTACAGGTCCAGTAAGCTATTTTCACAGAAGGTGGTTTCTTTGTGTTACAGTTACACCAAAATGACAGTAACTCTTCATCAGCTTGGGTGTAGTGAAGCATTTGTCCCATGTGGTCACATGACCTAAACATGCTGGCCACCGTAGCTGTCTGTCCAGCATTATTTTAGTCACGAGAATTTGCCCACCTGTCAAATCTAACGCTGCATTTCACCCAAACTCTGAAATTCTGACCTCTGACTAGATGAAACCCAAAGAAAACACCTCCACAACTCGGAATTCCTACTCGGAAAGTCAGGAAGATCTCCTGAACCCCAAGTTCAGCAAGTGACGTCAAATCAACATGGCTGCTCACAACATCAGCTGTAAACAAATGTGCAACTCTTTCCCTTTAAATGAGTTATACTGTATATAACGGTATGTACTTTAGATCCAACAACGCACAGGCATATTTTCTTGTTAAATCTATAACACTGACTACACAGCTAGCTGTTTTGAGGATGAAAATATACATCACTCTTCACCGCTAGTCGGTTTGATTGCAACCAAAAAACATTGAGATGCCCGTATTCTTTTCTCAATTTGCAGCTCGAACGTATGGAGATCGAGAAATGATGTGATTCCAATTTCTGACTTCCCACTACAGAGTTTTTTTGTTTGTTTTTTTTTTAGATCCGACAAGTAACCTGCACCATAAGATTTTCTGTTATTGATCAGTAACATTTTCCATGAATGTCTCTACAAATATTGTGTTATAGAAGACTAACTTGGAGCTTTTATGTAGCTAACATTGCAGTTAGAATTATGGGTATGTATTTACACTTGCCATCGAGTGTGTAGCAGTGTTCCTGGTGCAGAACCGTTGTCTTGCACACATTAAATCAGTGCCAGAACATCCTCCGGTCTGTTGACTGCGTCAGCACACACTTTAACGCCGGTTCTTCAATGCAGATGTGTTCATGGACCTTATAACGTCCAGCGAAGTACTCAATTTTCTATGTTGAGGCCGTAAAGCTGGACCTTTAAACTCTGAAAAGCGCATATTACCTTACATATGTTGTTTTTTAGTTTGTTTTTTTTTTTTTTTTTACATGCTTTGATGAAAGGGTTGGTTTGATTAAAGGCTTTTTTCATTGTGAAATGTAGGCTTCAAACAGCGACTCGTGTTAAGTTGTATGCATATCATAGCCATTTCATACGATCGGATATGTTTTAAGCTTGTAATACTATGCATGCATCTAAGTAACTATAACTAATGGTAATGAATGGAGAAAAACTAAAATAGCACAAATGTGTTATTAAAATTCTTGTTTTTTTTTTTTGTGCATTTATTGCAATTTCATGGAATATTTAGGAACTTGCCAAAGACAAACCACAAATTCTGCTTCATTATACAATCCACAGCAAAGTGCTAGTAAAGAGTACGAACATTACCTCATGTCAGTGAATCTCAGTACCACACATGAAAGCAGAAAATGTTGAGTCTTTGCAGATCGAGCGAGTGAATACAGGCGAAGCTAAACTCTGAATAAAATGGCCATGGTGGGGGAAAAAAAAGCAGCTTCACTTTTTTTTAATTTTTTTTTTTAATCTACAAATAATAAGAGTTTGATTGAATGTCCTGTCCCTTGAGATTGACATACAAGACCGTGCAAAAGTCTGTACATGCAAAGATGCCTTCAAAAATAATGACATTAAATCTTTCTCCATTAAAAAAATAAATAAATACCACAAAGAGCAGTAAACAGTAATAAATGAAACAAAGGCAATATTTGGCTTGACAACACTTTGCTTAAAAAAAATAGTAGTCTCAGGTAGAATGAGTGCAGTGTTATAAGGAAATGAGCTGTTAGTTTTATCGAGCATCTTGCAGAACCAGTCACGGTTCTTCTGGAGACTTTGACTGTCGCTCTCGCTTCTTATTTTTGCAGCAAAACCCAGCAGCCTTCATTGTGTTTTTTGTCTGAAAACTGGTCTATTATATAATATCCTGCTTTCTTTACTGACATACAAACATTTTTCTGTAACATTTAATTTTGAGCTGGAAAACCAATGTTTCGGAATCTACCATGTTTTTTGTACTGACTCGATAATGTAGAAGCCATGACCTAAAAATCTATAACAAAGTTTGTACTAAAAAAAAAACTACAAAAATAGTGTGCTTAAGACTATTGCACTGTACTGTATACTGTTTTAAATCGTTACTATCCAAAGGTACAAAAGCTGAACAGTGTGACTCCGAGATAACCATGAAACACTCTGGGGCAAGAAACAAACTATGATGCAATATCTGTATCGCTGATTTGGGGGAAAAGTTCATTCGAACATAAGCAGAACCCGATGGTTTGGTTGATAGATGTTGCTTCTAGATGTGGAAGAGAACAAGTTTCAAAAGGTTTAGGTGGTTAGACTGGACATAATGTAAGGAATTAGCTATTAGACCTTTATCTATTTCTGAACAATGCTTCAGGTGAGAAAACGTAGACCTCTATTGCTTGCGAGTGCAAACAAGATGAAAAGGAAGTGTTTCGGCGATGCTTGCAGTTTTGAAACCATCCATTTTTTTTTTATCAGTTTATTTCTCCCTTGTTGTTGTTTCCGTCGCTGTTTCAGCTCTAAGCAATGAAATCTCCTCTCGTAGCTAACGAGAATGGATTTTCCTGAACCGTCCATCACGCCACGCTGATTTCTTCCGACCACTTTGATGTTCACAGCCTTCAAGCTGCATTTGCTAATCTGTATGGGACATGAAGCTCTATTAGGACATTGTTTCTTCTGCCTGAATTGTAGATGATGTGGAACTGGAGCTTGTTTCTCACATACAGTATTACAACTGACAGCTTCATTACCCATCACACAGTCCGAGATATCCGAGGCGTCATTTCCAATGTGGATTACGGCCCAGGATAACGTAGTTTACTCAAGCGAGTTGAAGGATGAGCAGCTGATGTAGGTTTTATTATTCAGGGTTTATGAAGGATGGTCAAAGTGTCACAGATGGGCCCCTGAGAAAGACCCCGGACTCTGACTTCTCAGATAATATTAATGTTAATGTACTGACAACATTGTGCTTTACGCTTTTCTTTTCCTTACTTTACAGTACTGTTATTGTTGTTGTTTTTCATTTGTAGTCAAATGGCTACCTATAATCGAGTAACCTAACCAGATTACCTACTTAACCTCCTTGTGTTGTAATGTTACAGTGTTGTAGAGCCACATAGTATTTGGATTAATACTCAGCTGTCACTTTGCATATAGGTGTCTGTAGATAAAAATAAAAGTAAAGTGATTTGTACATTAGAAGTGTTACTTGTTGCATGCACAGAGTGAATATATAGCTGAGTAAAGCTAACGTTTGTTACATTTAAGACGAAATGTACTTTATACAAACAATATCAGATGTGCTAGGTTTTACAGATGACCTTCGGTTATTAAAAGCAATCAGTCCCTCCATGATTACGTGGTTTTGCGATCACAGAAATGAACGCAAAATCAAGCAAGCTCCACAATACTCTGGGGAGCTTGCGATTGTTCAAAATTACCACAGATTTAGACCAAGACATGTCATTTGACTTGGCACGTCATTTGTTGGTCTCACTGACCAACAAACATCACTGTGAACGACCGTGCAGAACTATTTCGTGCGATTGCAGTTTTGCCAATTTCAAGTAGTTTTCCTGCAAAAAAAAAAAAAAAAGCACAAAAAACTCACATTTTGAAGAAAAAAAAAAAAAGCTGCAGAAAAATCAAGCATTTTTGGCTGCAACAACCACAAAAAACTCAAAATCCTGTACGAACGTGTATTTTAAGATCTTAATAGATGGGAAATATCAAAATGTTATCCAGTTGCTTTTTTGAACGTTATGTTTAGTGCTATTTTTTAAATTTTATTTTGCGTTATATTTTAGATCGCTGCCTTATTACAGCATACAGCAAGTGGGTCAATTAATTTTTAAACTATTGGGGGACTCTATTTTTTTTTTTTGGCAGATAAACAGTAAAATAGAGGTCAGCGTGTTCCTTTTTCTTTTATTCTTTCATTATTGTCTTTTAATATTTTTTTCCTTCAATTTTACATTTACGCATATCAAAATTAAAAACGTCAAATATAAACTTTCATTGCCGTTTCAATGCTTCTGAAGCTTGGATCACTTTTTGCATAACCTTTTTGATGCCTTTAAATGAAAAGGACAGAAGAACACACCTCAGTGTCAAGTGTAACTCAGTTCAATGTCCCCATTCCAACCCTGTATTTAGCCCAGGAAGCATTGTGCAACATGATCTTTATACCTTATACTCGAGCTCACTGGGTCATCCCTACCTAAAAACTAACAAACTAATCTATTTTAAATCTCTCGGCCTTGTGGGAAAACATTAACCCCAATACACAACATCACTGTGACCCTTCGTATGTGTTCAACTTCACATGAAAATGCTCAGGAATTGTCCAGCTCGTGGTGTCTTAAAGCAACATAACTTTAATGAAACAGGACAAATAATACACACATCACATGTATCGGCAAACTTAAAAAAGACAGACTCCTAATAGTGGGCTGTAACAGCAGGCTGTGTGGTGTGTTCGCTGTGTTGTATTTGTACTCAGTGAAGTGTGCACTTCAGCACAGTTGACTTTATAAAGAGGCAGAATGGGTGTAAGTGATTTGGGAACAGTGAATGTATACATTGTCTGAAAGGCATCATCCTCCTCCTCCTCCCTCAACCTAGGCCCCGATGTAGGCGTGTTAGACAGTCAGCGGTTTCCTGAAAAGCCTTGGTCCCCCTCTACAGACAGCGGCGTAGTCCACTTGTGTCCAGTCAGAAGAATTTCCTCGACTGGGATTCCACTACGGTCCGTTGAACCTCGTACATCCTTCCTATGACTACCTGTGCATTAAGAAAAAAATGAAGTTAAAAACATTCAAAATGGTGATTTCCACTTAGAGTACAGGTCCACCACCTCTCTCTGCTCACCACTATGGCATTTTCGAGCACTTGTACCATTTCCTTGAAATTTTAGCAGCCATTTTAACAACCATTAACCCAGACTGCAAAAATGACAACTAAAATGACTCTTGACAGTTGACTAGCTTCAGTTTCAAACCACCTTATGTGCACAAAGTTTGCATGTTCTCCCCGTCCTTCAGGGTACTCCCCCAGTCCAAAGAAGTGTTAAAGGCTGACAATTTCCAAATTGTCAGTAGTGTGTGCCCTGCGATGGGGTGGCCACCCTGTCCAGGGTGTCCCCCACCTTGTGCCCCGAGTTCCCTGGGACAGGCTCCGGGCTCCCCCACGACCCTGTGTAGGATAAACGCTATAGTTGGATATTTTTCAAACAGCAAGGAAGCTACTGAAGGAACACTATTTCAGACCTTGCTATGAATCGATTCCAAAATCGAATCAGTTACAATTAAAATGTCCATATTATCAATTTCCAAATAAATCATTCAACCATTAGTTTTCTTCAGATATCTTGCTAACGAGGATCTCGGATAGATGCGCAGAGGGACGGATGGACGGACAACCCCAAAGACATAATGACAAAAAGAAACAAAAAGAAAAAGCGTGGTACATGAAATCCAAGCAAAATTCTATTAGATTGATGAATATACATATTAAAAGAGATCTTAGAAAAGCATCATGGTAGATCTTTTTTTTTGTTTTTTTGTTTTTTTTTTAATTTGTAGAGTATTTAGTATTATTACTTAATATGTTACCCTTTGCTTTTAATGGCATACAAACATTTCTCTAAAAAGAATGGAACAACAAGAAATTTGGGAAATGGGAGAAAGAATGTAAACCAAACAAATCTGCTCTTGTCCACTGACACTAATACATAAGAAAAAAGCAACAATTTTTTCAACAAATTTAAATCTTACAGTACACAAAACTTTTGTACATTACACTATGT
Source organism: Ictalurus furcatus (assembly GCF_023375685.1). Classification (NCBI taxonomy): domain Eukaryota; kingdom Metazoa; phylum Chordata; class Actinopteri; order Siluriformes; family Ictaluridae; genus Ictalurus; species Ictalurus furcatus. The sequence continues at coordinate 31,022,994 of NC_071255.1, forward strand.
GAGCACTTTGATATAAAACAAAACATAGAAAAATGGTTTTAGGACAGAGGCGTCTGATGTGAAGATGCAGTGTGACAAAATCAGGAATGATGGTTTGGTTTCCACATGGAAACCAAATCAATAATGCCCACAATGCAACACTGTAAATAAACACCAGTCTGATACTGACTGTGTCTATATCAGGGTCGATGTTAGCCTGAAACGCCTGGTATGAGTTTGGATTTGACATTTTCCAATCCAAACCACTGACATTATTTAAAGAGGACCTATTATGCCCCTTTTTACAAGATGTAATATAAGTCTCAGATGTCCCCAAAATGTGTCTGTGAAGTTTCAGCTCAAAATACCCCATGGGTCATTTATTATACCATGCTGTAAATACCCCTTTTTGGGTGAAAGCAAAAACATGCCGTTTTCGTTTGTGTCTCTTTATATGTAAATGAGCTGCTGCTCTCCGACCCCTTTCCGGTAGAGGGCCGTGCCTTTACAGCTCGTGCTTCCGATACTATGGCAACAAGAAAGCCGGGTCAAAGTACACGTTGTTCGCGGAGACCAGAGGCGGGGTTTTTTTTCTTACAAACCTACATAGGTTTTAGTGATGGGAAGTCGGGATCATTTTCTGACTCGGATATTTGAATCTCGTTCAGCAAAAGGAACGAATCTTTTTTTTCGAGTCATTTCGTTCACTTCAGAAGAATATAATTAAAATGTTACATGTTAAATTCCCCAACACGCCTAGTACTTACGCAAACGTTGATCACATTTGGAATAAAAAATAAACTATAGGTTAATGTAGCCAAGGCTGAATTTTGAGAAACGGAAATGATTAATTAATAGCTTAGCATTAGGTCTTCAGGCTATGCAATCTGTTAGTTCACCTCACCTCCCGATCTGAGTCGTGGGGCTGTGACGTGACGAACGAACGACTCGAACCCGAAGACTCGAGAGGTGAACTAATCATTTCTGTTTCCTGTACAGAACCTATGGGGATGTTGCAGCACATGCGCGGTCAAAAATGAACAAATCGCTCTCTGAGACAACTCGTTGTTCCTGAGTCACATTAAAGATCCGTTCAAAATGAACGCATCGTTCATGATCACTAGTAGCTTTGTGCAGGAAGCAAGTCTGGAATTACTGACGCCTCGTTTCAGGCTGTTCGGGAGCGGGTTCATTCTTTTGGGAGACAATTACTCCATTAGTCGTGCACTTTGATATTTGAAACTTTGCAGACTTCTACATTCACAACCAGCTCTATAACACACTACAGGAAAGGTAATATCTGAAAAAGCATAATAAAGGGCACTTTAACACCATGAACATGTGTGATGTTGATTGACATGACTCAGGACACAAACTGCTTTAGAAAACTGCTTGAAGTGAGTGGGATCAATGCATCCCAAATATGCAATTTAATAAATCGAAGGCTGCAAAATACAGCTTTAATAATTCAGTTTGTAAACCCTTATGGAGTATTTGCGGATGTTAAAATTCCGAACCATCAGTTTGCAGCCAACAAATCTGCTATTCACTAAACCTGAAAGTAATGTTTTTTTATTCGAGCATCTGATGCATCCAGATTTCGGTCCACGTCCTCACGAAAACTATTCAGTTATTCAGATTCTGTCCCAAGAGTTATATTTCTTATCCAAGCTCTTTTACACTACAGAATCCAAATATATGCATTACAACCAGAGCAGACAAAGCAATTTCTAACTGTAAATTGCTGTGAATAACATGGTGAGCGATACGCGTGTGTACGTGTGCGTGTGTGTTCTGGAACATGGCATAGTCCAGAGGCGTGTTGTAATCTTAGCTTGATGCCAAGGCTTTACCGCTGAAGCTTTAGAATCACATGGTGGGCTAAATCAAGTGTCAACAGGCCTTGGTGTTGTGTTTTTTTTTTTTTTTTTGTGTGTGTGTGTGTGTGTGTGTGTGTGTGTGTGTGTGTGAAAACACTGGCGTGTGCATAGGACACACTGTGTGCCACACACCTCTGGAAAGGAACAAACACTGACCAATAAACTCAGCGTAAACAGAAGTGTGTGTTCTAGGGACCATGTGGCAGGAACACACTGGGGACCAGGGCAGAACAGCAACACATCAATACAAGCTGTATGTACACACGTACACACACACACAATGGTTATACAATATACTCTACAGCTATGCAATACCACAATAAGCCAAAATAATTCGTTTTTTAATCCTTTTTTAACAAAAGCACCCCTCTTAAGTTAATTTTAAATTATTTTAAACCAACAATAAAAAAAACAAAACAAAAAACAGATAGATAAATTAAAGGAGAAATTAAAATAAACTGTCTTGGTAAAGATGCTGGCCCACCACAAGCTACCAGAACAGCCTTTAATGCAACTTGCCATCAATTCTGCAAGTCTCTGGACCAGTACTGGAGCGATGAACCCTGTTCTTCCAAAATAAATTCCCTCAGTAGGTGTTTTGATGATGGTGATGAAGAGCGCTGTGTGACACGTTCACTCCGAAATCTCCCGTACGTGTCCGACTGGTGCGAGATCTGCTGACTTGGAAGGCCATAGCGTATGATTTACATCAGTTTCATCCTCATCAAACCATTCAATGAGCTCTTGTACCCTGTGAATGGGGGCAGAGTCATCCTGGGGGAGACCACTCCCATCAGGATAGAAATGATTCATCACAGTATAAAAGTGATCAATCAGGTGTTTGTGTATGGTGCTATGTATGGATCCAATGTAACTCTGACTAGGATAAAGAGGTTACTGAAGACAAAAGAATGAATAAATGGATTTAGAAATAAAAGTATTTCTCTTTAAATTATTGTAAAACTTGAGAACCATTATGCAATGTGAGAATTTCCATTTCCACCAGATTACACTACTGGAGCTCAGGCTCTTATCATTCTCATAAACCAAAGCTCTAGCCTGCTCTTTTTCTCAGTGCATCTTCAGGATATGGTCCCTAATAGCTTTCCTTTCCTCCGGCGTTTCAATAAAAATATGCTGCTTCTGCGGTGCCTACGGTCTCGAACGTGGGTTTAAATGCTGCTATAAAAAGTCCTGCATTTGATTGTAAAAAACGGTGCAGGTTTCATCTTGCAGCACCTGATGCAAATGTTTTATTGCAAAAGTTTATTCCTCTTAATTGACTGCTGGCACGCAAGCACACACACACACACGATTTATTTCAACCAGTAGAATACTACTGATGTATAATAAAGGAGAACAGAGAGTGGGGTTAGAGCTTAGTAGTGGAGCCTCTCTGATTCAGCCCAGTTCTGCTGAGAAACACAACACAAACACTTCACAGTGCTCCAGAAACTCTGTGACGGATGCTCCGACTAAACGCGACATGCGGCCACTCTATTTAAAAAAAATGCCTCGGAATGAGTCAGGAAGCCCATCCGTTATGGAGACGGTCTGGAACGTGCAGTGAATTGCTGGCCCGCGGTGAGAAAAAGAGCACCGGTGCTGAAAAAGATGCACGGTTATCTAAGGTGAGGTAAGGTTTCATTTTTCAAACCCCAGTGAAGAAGAGTGCTGAGGTCCATTTTTGTAAAAACGCTCGCCGTATGCGTGACACGGACCATCTGTCAGTTTGAGCAGCTCGCTTTGACGCCTGCCCATAACCTCCTGCTTAGAGGAGCCGCAGAGGCCCGTGGGAAAAGAGCACAGACTGATGGGGCTTAAACTGGATGCTGGAGAGGGTGAGATCGGTACAGCTGGATTTACGCTGCAACTCTTCTAAAGGATGAAGCACGGTTATAAAGAAAGCTGGTGCTGCGTTCTCCCATACCTATCACGCTTTATTCAGCGTTAACAAAGAGCTATATACTGTAGCGCATTTCATCCAATTTCTGTATGTTTTATGGTCGTTTGCTTGCTATTAGTGTCACAGACAAGACAAAAGAAAATGATAATGCCAAGTGTGTGGCAATTAAATCAGGAAAAATATTAAACAGGTGTTCCACCAAACTCCTAAATCGAACTCTAAATCTTAATAAGCGCTTATTAACGTCGGCTCGGAGATGGTAGGACTTCAACTGATGCTTCATTAAAGGCAGGTGAATTTGGAGGGTAAGTGCAAGCTCAACATCTCTCAAAACCAGTCCTGTCAAAAGCAGTTGTACGCATCCACCATCCAGAGCATGTTAACCTCATCAATAACCAAGCGGTTCAGCTTAGCCTCCTCCTGCTTAAAGAGCTCTCACTTCAGGAGCTTCACGACACCAGTGCCAAGAAGTGAGCTGAAACAAATCATCATGGACCCCACACAACAACTCAGGTAAACGGTACCGATCCATCAGAACCAGTACACGGCACTTGAGCAGTTTATATATATATGTCAGATAGCACTGAACGTGGACTCACTGAATGTATGGTCTCCATTGTCTGTATGTAAAGACTGCCTAATTATATTCCTGTGTGTTTGTATGACTGACTGGTGAATAAAGTGTTATTCTGAAGCCTGGAGGTAAGAGACTAATAAACAAGGCGAAAAAACAAACAAACACAAATCCAGTTTAGATCCAGTTTGTTTGCAGAAAACCTTGTTCCCAATTGGTGTCTAAAAACTTATGACTGGCAGTGTATGTGGACAGTCACCTGATGCTCTTTATTTAAATGTCACTAACAACCACACATACAGAGACACACATAGCTAGAGACACACACACACACACACACACACACACACACACACATCCAAAACACAGCTGTGCCAGCTCCACGTGCGTGACAGCCCAGTGATAAGCACGATCACGTACACAACTTGCCTCAGCACTCCTCTAACCTTGCCGCTCACCAAACACACGCTGCAGTGCCCCTGGTGGGTTTGTTTTTTACCCGTACGTTGGTAGATAAGATAAAAAAAGCAAGAATGATGAGAATTCAGAACAAGCAGTTCGGTAAACAAGAGTGCTCCGAATGAAATTTACCACAGAATCCAACTTTGCAGGACTTTTATCGAAGCCATGGCTGCGTTCACTGCATACACTCAGGCTACATTCTACGATAAAACTCTCGGGACAACCCCAATGTCATAACGGTGAGAAAAAGTACAGTGTCAACAGCCCATGGCCAAGCTCAGAGCATCTCTGTGTACTCAGCGCACATAGTGCCACCGTAGCCCTTTTTATAACCTGGTATCAGCGGGCATGCAGGATACACAGGACCCCAGGGAGAAACCTGCTACAAAACAGAACAGCTCTCTCACGAAAAAAAAAAACCTAAACATTTGACACTGCACTTTAAATCCTGCGGATCACCTCTGCCTGAAAGCAACTGTGCAGGAAACACTAGTGAGCTGTGTTAAACAATCCGACAGATTAGGAGTGATTCTTTAACAAGCGACTACAACAGAGAGACAATAAATACTGTATGGTCAGTACATCAGTATGTAGGTTCTTAAGCAGCTTACAAATACAGTACTTCAAATGATGGCCACTAGATTGAAATGTTAAGCATGATAAGCATACACAGCATCCTTTACTTGCGTGGCCACATCGAATCGCTGGCGTCTCTCTGGAACGTAAACAACCTGGCGACTGTGGTTGAAAAGAGGAGTGAAAATGAGTAAGTGGAGAACTTCCACAACTTTCTCTTGAATACAAATAGGGATTCACTGGTTGAAATAATAGGCGTGGACTCTTAGTTCAAGTATGTTTCCGAGGAGGGCCTGAAAATACACACCTACATTTAAATAAATACTCTTAAATTAGTGCACCGGGAAAATAAAGGTCTATTTAGCGTAAATGGTTTTCCAACAAGTCTTTAAAGTACGCTGGAAATGCCAAACCCCAATTTTACAAGCAATCTTACCTGAGCCTGTGTCAAACACTCTGCTATAAAACCAAACCCACATGTTAAATTACTCAGCCAGAATAGTAAGGTAATGGAAGAAGAAAATGAAGAGGAAGAAGAAGCCATTAGTCGTCACATATACATCACAAGTCCAATGTCTTAACTGAGCTACCACCTTTATTTAATATCACTGCCATGTATCCTAACAAAATGTCCAGGTCCTCTGGCAGAAAAACAGCCCCAAAACATTAAAGAGCCACCGCCATATTTAACCGTGGACATGAGGTACTTTTCCATGTGGCTACCTCTCTGTGTGCACCAAAACCACCTCTGGTGTTTATTACCAAAAAGCTCTATTTTGGTTTCATCTGACCATAGAACCCGATCCCGTTTGAAGTTCCAGTAGTGTCTGGCAAACTGAAGACGCTTGAGTTTGTTTTTGGATGAGAGTAGAGGCTTTTTTCTTGAAATCCTTCCAAACAACTTGTGGTGATGTAGGTGACTTCAGATTGTAGTTTTGGAGACTTTCTGACCCCAAGACACAACTAATTTCTGTAATTCTCCAGCTGTGATCCTTGGAGATTTTTTGGCCCCTCGAACCGTCCTCTTCACAGTGCGTTGAGACGATAAAGACACACGTCCAATTCCAGGTTGATTCATAACATTTCCAGTTGACTGGAACTTTTTAATTATAGCCCTGATGGTGGAAATGGGCATTTTCAATGCTTGTGCTATTTTCTTACAGCCACTTCCCATTTTGTGAAGCTTTTGCCGCACATCACAGCTATATTCCTTGGTCTTACGCATTGTTATGAATGACTAAGGGAATTTGGCCTGTGTGTTACCTCATATTTATACCCCTGTGAAACAGGAAGTCATGGTTGAACAATTTCCTGTTCCTAGTCACTCAGGTGTACTAAATAAATGTAAAATATCAATGGGAATATACTTCAAAGATATTTTTTTCTCATATGAAATCATAGGGGTGCCTTCTTTGCTCATATTTACCAAGGGTGCCAATATTTCTAAGGGCAAGAATTCACTGTGCGCGCTATAGCTTGCAGCAGTTTACTGCATAATACAGATAATTTCATAATCGTATTAATATAAGATACGATTAAACAGATAAAATAGTATATACATTGCAAAAGGTTCTAGCTAGACGCAGTTTCGATCAAAGTTACTCAAAGAGGCTGGGTGAGTGGGGGAAGACGTCACTTTAAGGTCTGTGTTTGGCGTAAAGCAGCACACAAGCTACAGTGATGATGAAAACAAAATGGCAGCTTTAAAAGCTATCCATCTTTACTGTTGTAACTGCAGCAGGCACGCACGCTACAGTTCTTTTCCACCCAGATATCTGCAGACTGCAGAAAAAGACTTGTCCCTCTGTGCTGATACTCACTCTCTCTCTCTCTCTCTCTCTCTCTCACACACACACACACACACGAACAGATAAAACCAGAAAGATACAGCATAGACAGGCACCCACACACACACACACACACACACACACACACACACTCACAGATAAGTACACACAGAGACACACACATACAAATACACAGACTCACACACTCACACACACACACATACTCCCAGACACACACACACACACACACACAGAAGCACCCCCTTCCTTCCTCACCCCCCCAAACAAACAAACAAACAAACAAAAACACACACACACACACACACACACACACACACTTTCACAGAGGTCAGGTCGCATTATAACAATGAACTCCAATCCTCACTAGCCTTCATGTTCGGCATATTTGACGCTGTAACCCACGTTTTTAAAAGCCGTGTGCCGAATGTGTGTGTCTTCATACGCCTGGGTGTGACTCCTAAGAGAGCCAGGACTCTACACACTCTTCCAGCTCCCACATATTTGTACGTCGAGATGACCTAACGCCTGAAACAGGGAGAACCTAAGTGTGTGATGAGCGAGAACTGAAATTTCTGGAAGATGGCACAGAGTGGATTTCACTCTGTCTCTTTAAATCTGTCTCTTCTCTTCTCACCTGCAGTCCTCACCCTTTCCCGTTCACACCATCTCAATCTCTTCTCTTCCCACCTGTCTCTCTCTCTCTCCCCACCTGTCTCTCTCTCTCTCACCACCTGTCTCTCTCTCTCTCTCTCCCCACCTGTCTCTCTCTCATGTTGCTTTGTTTTCTGTTAAATGTTGTGCCACTCTGCACAAGCACCTGAATGGTCCAAACCGATTTGTAAACAAGATGTGCATGATGACCTGCTACTTAAAAAAAACAACAAAAAAAATACAGCTGAAGATGTGAATGAACTACATCCAAGTGTGTGAGTGTGTGTGGGTTCTCCGTAAAGCTCCACTAGAGGGCAGCAGCGTCTTGTACTAACACACACACACACACACACACACACACACACACACACACACACACACACACACACACACACACACGCGCGCGCACACACACACACACACACACACACATACATATGTGCAGGTGGGCATGTCTCTGTGCCCACTCATTCCACTTGTCCACTAGTGGGGGGGCGGAGTCAAGGAAGGAGGTGGCACTGCTCTCAGCCAATCAGTATGCAGTAAGCACATTCATGTTAATTGTTGCGGCTGCAGTAGGCACCCCATGTCACACTGCAGATCCCCCTAGTGCACACACTTGGAGAGAACGAAATCACAGAAGTATTACATGTCTTTTTACACACACACACACACACACACACACAGAGCAAAGAATACCCAGACATGTGGGGGTGAATGTGACTAGAATATAATGTGTCTACACTTAGCAGAGGAGTGCCGACATGCAAAAGGTTACAAGCAGCTCTCGACAAAAAGCAGGCGCACACGTCGTGATCGGCCCTCGTGTCTCCCACCCCCGAAAGATTTCATATTCCAAGCGTTTGCTTGCAACCCTAAGAAATTCTCGGGGTGCTCTTTGAGCTTGCACAGTGGCACAGAAGCTGATCGAGATCCTCCTACTCTCACAGAAGATCAGAGCTGCAGAAATTAGAGAAATCATGATAAAAATACAATTCCTGATTCGTGCAATGTGTTCTTCGGGAAGAAAAGGCTTTTTATGGCTGTTTTAACGCCCGGCAGTCTGCTTGCTGTAATAATGAAGCGGGAGAGTGAGGATTAAATGCATCCAAATGCTAAATAATCACAGCAGATTGAAAAGCACTTGTGCATGCAAACGTGTATAGCTCTGGGCCTTGTGGGTATTTGGGTTTTTCTAATTATGTGCACGACCCACACAGCCAGGTCGCTGGAGAGCACAGAGCGCAGATCTTCTCGCAGTTCACGGGCGGACCCAGTCACGCATAATTCACAGCAGGCCTGGCTTTTTCAACCCTCCTAGGAGCAGCTATTTTTAATCTGATACTTAACATTTTACCACCAGGCAAGATAAGCAGTTCTCCAGCTCCGACGCTTCGCAGGTTACGGGTTACTAGGGAAACGGTGTTTAAATAGGGCTTTGTGGGGCTGTGCTGTTATGAGAAAATAATCAACGACAGGGTGGTGTGATGTTACTCTAACAGCACATCTGGATGTGCTTTACTCCTTTTACTCTACAGCTATTTGCTGACAATTACAATGCTTTATTTATTCATGAAGAACACATGATGCTTTTTAATCATTTATAGTTACATCTAACATTGTAGATCATCTGAGAAACAAGCGAATTCCTGTTATCACTTATGTTATAGCGTCACATGTTATAGTCTTCACTCACCAGCCCTCTCGTTGTCTCTCTCTTGATGTTACTGACTGTTATACAGTATGTTAGACATTACGTATGTATATTAAACCCATAAGCATTGGGATGCTATGCATTTTTTTAAAATGAGGTAATGGCGTGTCCATTCGTTGCCAATTTCTCTTTCAAACCCACATCTGTCTCCTACTAGATCCATTTTAAACCACACAGGAACCCAAACCCTGCCTACAGTAAATGGTGCAGTAAGGTGACCCTCCTCGTACTCCCGACTGGCCTGAGAGTGTCTTTCTGAGCGTATCGGGGAATGGCAGGATATCCCACCCTGACACGGGAGAGCCGATTAGCGTTGCTCTGGGGCTCCTCAATCTGCTCTGATTACCACTCGGCTCTTCTTTTACACAAGCACTGCACCAGAGGAGGCTGTGCCCTTGAAACAGAGAGAGAGGCAGAGGACAACGAGGGAGGATCATCATACACCACCTGATTACATGGCTAATAATTAGACTCATGGACCTCATGCAGCTCATGGACCCCGTCCGTACCTACAAGTTTGGTTCACAGTTAAGCTCCATAATGCCAAAAATGTCACTGCAAGGAATTTTTAAGGTAACAGAAGTGTACTTGAGGCATGATTTTAGTCGTTCACATTCATTATCATCAGTCTGGGGTATCACTAGAACATGGAGGTGTGCAGATTCTACTACACTCAGGTCCTGGTCACGTTCAGACGTCTGTTACACGCTGCACGGTGACAGATAAAAGGAGAGGCCGTTAAATCCCAGGGGTTCATGATATTTATTTATTTATTTAAATTTATATCTTACTTACTTGCTTACTTCCTTCTTTTGTTTCTTACTTCCTTCTATTTATCCATCCATCCATACACCAATACACCATCCATCCAATTTATTCATTCATTCATGGTTAATTACTTTATTTATTTATTTATGCTTACTTTTCTTAGTTACTTATACTGATTTCTTTCTTACTTTCCTTCCTCCCTCCTGTCCATCCGTCCAGTTTATTAATTGATTTATTTCCTTCCTTTCTATTGATTTATGTTTGTTTGTTTGTTTGCTTGCTTACTAGGGGTCTTACTTTTTCTTTGCTTCTTTCCTTCCTTTCTTCCATCCATCCAATTCATTCATTAAATTAATATATTTATTTATACTATATATACACAGTGGGGGAAATAGGTATTGAACGCGTCAACATTTTTTCCAGTAAATATATTTCCAATGAGACTATTCACATGAAATGTTCACCAGACTTTGGTATTAACTCAAGAAATCCGGAAATATAAAGAATTCACAACATAAAAGTCCATAAATAAAGTTGTGTAATAAATTGGAACGACAGTAAAAAGTATTGAACACGCTAAGAAAAAGCAGTTCTGCAAGCTATGGCAAGGAACCAGCTGAAATCCGTAAGTAATTATACCCCCTATCTGTGCAAAGTAATATCAGCCGGGTTAGTAAATTGATAGTCTATAAAAAGGCGTTTGTTACCAAGGTGTCACACAAGAAACATCTCATGATGGGTAAAAGCAAAGAGCTCTTCCAAGACCTTCACAACCTTATTGCTGCAAAACATATTGATGGAATCGGATACAGACGTATTAAAAAACTTCTGAATCCTCCAGTAAGCACCATTGGGGCCATTATCCACATGTGGAAGCAACATCACTCCGTCATCACCCGGACACGCACAGGAGCTCCTCACAAGATTTATGACCAGGGAGTCATAAGAATAGTCAGAAGAGTAGCCCAAGAGCCAAGGACCACTCGGAAAGAGCTCCAGAAACACTCGGAGGCAGCAGGTACCATCGTCACAGAGAAAACAATAGGCAATGCACTCCACTGCCCATGCTCACCCCACAAGACTCCATTATTAAAGAAAAGGCATGTCGAAGCGCGTTTAAAGTTTGCTACAACTCATTTGGACAAACCTATGAAATACTGGGAGAGTGTAGTCTCGTCAGATGAGAGCAAAATGTAACTTTTTGTCTGTCATACTACACACCATGTTTGGAGAAGAAATGGCGCTGCAAATCACCCTAAAATCACTATACCAACAGTGAAGTGTGGAGGTGGAAGCACCATGGTGTGGGGCTGTTTTTAATCACATGGTACTGGCAGACTTCATATAATTGAAGGAACGATGAATGGAGCCCTTTACCGGGAGATTCTTGAGAAGAATCTGCTGCCATCCACCAGGATGATGAAGATGAGACGTGGGTGGACCTTCCAGCAGGACAACGATCCAAAGCATTCAGCAAACGATACTCTCAATTGGTTTCCGAGAAAAAATAAATCAAGGTGTTAGAATGGCCTTAAATCCAATTGAACAAGATTTAAAGACAATATGTTTAGAAGAACGGGCCAAAATCACAGCTGAATACTGTGGTCCGTTAATTTCTTCATACAGGAAGTGTCTTGAAGCTGTCATTACAAACAAAGGCTTCTCCACTAAGTATTAAATAAATTTCAGTTAGCGTGTTCAATACTTTTTTCCCCCGGGTCATTCCACTTTATTACACATAACTTTAATTATGGACTTTAATGTTGTGAATATATATATATATATATATATATATATATATATATATATATATATATATATGTGTGTGTGTGTGTGTGTGTGTGTTATTATATTTTTCAAAACTACGGATATTCCGCAGATTTGGGCTAAGACGCATCATGTGACATTATCACAACTCACATTCAGCCAAAGCCCTCTTTGATTCATGTGCATCAAACACAAGTACAGCTAAAATGTCTTATTTACCAGCAAACACCACAGTAAAAAAATTGCAATTCCACCAACTCACAAACTTCCATAATAAAGCACGCAATGCATTGCATCGCAATGTTTGAAAAAAGCCAGAGCAAAATCAAGCACTTTGGCCGCAACAATCACAAAAAAAAACCCCTCCACAAATCCTGTACGGACTGATACACTTCTCAGCTTGACTGACTGATCACCTGAACTGAGCTTGGTTTATTCCAAAACTCAATGATTTAATACAAGCCTAACCCTTTACATTTCAAAGCAGAAGAAGTGCTGAAGCGCGGTCTCATGCACAATGTTCTGAATCTACACTGTAACACACTGTAACAGCTTTAGGGTTTATGGGTTGTAAATAGTTCAGGAAAAAATACTAATGGCTCTAATACATAAACATGATGGTCCATAACTGCATAATTTGGGTGACAGAATATTGCATATTTAGCCTGTGCTCATGAAATAAATCTGTGGTGTAAACTTTTTTTTAAAGAGTGTACAGGGGTGTCATGCTAAAAAAGTTTGAGAATCCCTGCCATATTTCAGCACCCCTAATAACATGCAGAGATAAGGAGAAGATTCATGAAAACAGTTTAAAAAGAGAGAGGCAGACCTTCTGTCCATTGATGGAGCTCGGTTAAACGGACATAAAGACGTCTTTCCATCGACGGAGGTGAGCTGTATAGATGCGCGTGAGGGTAAAAAATGCAGTGAAATGCTTACGCAGAGTTTCTGACAAAATGACAAATCCTTCTCCACAGCACAGGCAACAGTCCCTTTCTCTTTCAGACACACAGTCCTGATTTAGGTACTGCGTGCTCTACGTCGGTCTGACTTGTGTGTAAGAGCGGAGGCTGCTGTTAGGACCTGAGGCTCTATACACACATCGGCTCATTCCAGCGGTCGACCGTGGCATTCATTACAGTTTAATGATGTGCTAGCAGTGGCCTGTTCGAACACTAAGCCTTGCCATTTCCACTGGAAAAGACAGGCTAATGGGATTCAGTAGAGAATGCCTGCAGGCTATAGAGCTGCGTGTGGGATGGAAGCCACCTACACACACACACACACACACACACACACACACACACACACACACACACACACACACACACACACACACACACACACACACACACACACACACACGAAACACCCACAAATACAAATTTCGGCCATGCATAGAGGACACCAACTTTCACAAAGCATACTGAGACTGATGTAGCCCCTGACTCAAACCTAAAAAAAACAAAAAACTAAACATGTATATATATTTGGAAGGTCAGTGCAAGGTCAAAGCCTGATGAAGCAATGTTAGGACTTGGGTTGGGTGCTTTGACGAAAATATCAAATCATGATTCTTGAAGAGATTTCTACTATACACCCTTATCACACTTATCACGTTATATATAGTGCCCTCCACTAATATTGGCACCCTTGATAAATATGAGCAAAGAAGGCTGTGAACAATGGTCTTTGTTTAACCTTGTGATCTTTTGTTAAAAAAATTCACAAAAATACTCTGCTCTCATGGACTTCAAACAATTGCAACACAACACAGTTTTATTTATAAAAAAAAAAAAAAAAAGTTACATATAGGTGTGCAACAATTATTGGCACCCCATGAATTCATATGAGAAAAATATATTTGAAGTATATTACCACTGACATTTTTTTTTTAGTACACCCGGGTGACTAGGAATGGGAAATTGTTCAACCATGACTTCCTGTTTCACAGGGGTATAAATATGAAGTAACACATATGCCAAATTCCCCTAGTCTTTCATAACAATGGGTAAGACGAAGGAATAGAGGCTTTTTTTCTTGAAACCCTTCCAAACAACTTGTGGTGATGTAGGTGACTTCAGATTGTAGTTTTGGAGACTTTCTGACCCCAAGACACAACTAACTTCTGTAATTCTCCAGCTGTGATCCTTGGAGATTTTTTGGCCACTCGAACCATCCTCTTCACAGTGTGCTGAGACAATATAGACACAAGTTCAATTCCAGGTTGATTCATAACATTTCCAGTTGACTGGAACTTTTTAATTATAGCCCTGATGGTGGAAATGGGCATTTTCAATGCTTGTGCTATTTTCTTACAGCCACTTCCCATTTTGTGAAGCTCAACAACCTTTTTCTGCACATCACAGCTATAGTCTCATCCAAAAACAAACTCGAGCGTCTTCAGGTTGCCAGACACTACTGGAACTTCAAATGGGATCGGGTTCTATGGTCAGATGAAACCAAAATAGAGCTTTTTGGTAATAAACACCAGAGGTGGTTTTTGGCGCACACAGAGAGGTAGCCATATGGAAAAGTACCTCATGCCCACGGTTAAATATGGTGGTGGCTCTTTAATGTTTTGGGGCTGTTTTTCTGCCAGAGGACCTGGACATTTTGTTAGGATACACAGCATCATGGATTATCAAATATCAGCAGATATTAAATAAAAACCTGACTGCCTCTGCCAGAAAGATTAAAATGGGCCGTGGTTGGATCTTCCAGCAGGACAATGATCCAAAACATACACGTGCATCTAAAAAATTTGAATATCGTGGAAAAGATCATTTCCCCCTGTGATTTAATTAAAAAAGTGGAACTTTCATATATTCTAGATTCATTACACATAAAGTGAAATATTTCAGGTCTTTTTTTGTTTTAATCTTGATGATTATGGCTTACAGCTCATGGAAATAAAAAAAAAAAAATCCAGTATCTCAAAATATTACAATAAAGAACTTATAATACAGAAATGTCGATAATAATAAGAGAATGGCCGTCAGCCTGCTTTCTATATTTTTATTAGTAATAAAAGGATACAGATATACTCGAAAACAGACAATTACAAAGATAATAATAAGATAATCATTTATGGATCCAGTAAAACATTTCTGTGATGATAATAATAATAATAATAATAATAATAAATGACATGCTATCAAATCATTATAGCCTATTGATACACCTACTGTTTGGAGACGAGTGGGGAAACTTTAGACAGATGGTTTAGCTCCATCTCTAATCCTGACAGTCTGACCTGTCCTGTCAAAAAACCTTCCCTTCTTACAGCTGTCTCCTCAACTGTTTCTCTTTGGGAAACCTTCCGTGTGAGAAAAGGTAAACAGCCAACTAACTACGGTAAGATTCACAATATGTCAGTCGTTCAGCCAAAACAAGGAGCTTGTCATAAAAGTCAGTTTAGAGAATAACCGTCAATATAGATAATAATTTCGATTATGGGCAATGTATAATATAATAGAATATAAAATATAATATAAGCTGAGACTTATACTTAGACTTATTACTGTTGCCCGGACCAATATGGCGGCGATGCTGACGTACGATCCAGTGGCCAATGTATTTATATGTCTATGGCACAAAGTATTGACTTAAAGGGGGTCAATAATTGTTGCACACCTATATTTAATAAAAGATAAACCTGTGTTTTGTTTGTAATTGTTTGATATCCATGAGAGCAGAGTATTTTTGTGATTTTTTTTAACAAAAGATGAAAAGGTTAAACAATAAAGACAATTTTTCACAGCCTTCTTCGCTCATATTTAACAAGGGTGCCAATATTAGTGGAGGGAACTGTATATCGTTCATATCGCCCAGCCCTTATTAGGATTCTTGTTCTGGTGGGTTGACATTAGAGATGATCGCTGTTAGTCCATGGACAGATTTCAGAAAAATACATAAAAATAAGGCTGGATATATAAAAAATAAGGCTGTCTTGAAGTGGATTTTTTTTTTTTTTTTTACTTTTGTGGAAGCAAGAACAGCACCACCAACGGTTATAAATAAAAATGTATAGAATGATATGAAGTAGGGTCTGGGGCTGATTTCTTTCGAACAGCAAGTAAAAGTCATGTCAGTGGATTACACTGGTGTAATGCCACTGTGATTTCGTGTGTATTTTAGGGTAATTTATTTAAGCCCTCTTCACTGACTCATCCATAACATATCATCAGCAGTGACTGAGAAGGCAAACGTGAAATACTATAGCGAGTGAAAAAACATGAACAAGATGAATTACTTTCTCACTGCTCATAGATTTTTTTTTTTTCCCCAAAAACGTCTGAAGAAACTAGAAATAAAATGTTAAGCAAATACCGTCTGATCAAGATGCAAATTAAAGTACGGACAAAAGAGCTGGTTAACTAGAGCACCTTTCTGTTCATCATGCTTGCTGTTGCTGCTGACTTGAAAATAAATAAAAAAAGCTATCAAAAACAGTGCTCAGTGGTCATTCAATTGGTGTGTTCCAGTGTGTATGTGTAATAGTTTTACACACACACACACACACACACACACACACCTGAATCACAGCATTGCTACTTACTTTTAAATTCTTTCTTCAGGCTGCTACAGCACTTCCTAATAAACATAAAAAGGCTCAGTGGGCTGCTCTATGTTGGTTTTTTCTGAAAGAGCAAGAAAGTAGTGGACTTTTGGAGGTCAAGTCGAGGACATGCATCTGTCTGGGAGAGAAGGAAAGGCACTTGGGAATGTGGGAAAGGAGAGCAGAGCATAATGAGTGAGGGACTGCAGGACAGAACGTGATGAAGTTTGTGTGTGTTTGTGTGCTGTGAGGTCACTGTCAGGATAAAGTCGGAGTTTTACTGCAAGGACCAAAGAAAAAGCTAGTCAATCAGTTATATTCATGACATGTCTTTGACAATAAGTGCAGGCAATAAATGCAGTCTAGTTTCAGGACTCATCACAGCATTCAGACTGCATTAGTCTGTATTCCTCTCTCTCTCGGTCTCTGGCCTCCTAGACCCAAGTGCTGTCCCTGGCCCCGTTCACACCTGGCATTAACATGCGTCCCGGGTGAACGAATCACAAGTGGGCATGACCATTCACACCTGTCATTATGAAGGAGTCTTCACTGAGCACAATCTGATCAGAATTCATACATCATTTCCACAGGAGAAAAGCAGGAAACCAGTCCAAGGAAACCGGGAGGAAACGGAAGTACCCGGAGGAAACCCCTGCAGCACAAGGAGAACATGCAAACTCCGCGCACACAGGGCAGCGGCAGGAATCGAATCCCCAACGCTGGAGGTGTGAGGCGAACGTGCCAACCACTAAGCCACCGTGCGCCCATGATCATTACTAGTTTGACCAAGTATTGATTGTTTGGAACATTTGACAACAAAGGGTCAAATACGGTGTTCCTCAAGGCAATGTACAAGGTCCTCTACTGTTGTCTAGATGTTAATATTTGGAAGACAAAATCACTGATACAGTACAACCAAGTACAACAAAAGCGTACAAACTATAGTACAAATTAATATACAAAATGTGAATTAACACACAAAGAAAAAAATAAACATGAATTGGTAATTAATTCTATGAAATAATGATAACGAGTCTTGATTGATCACATATACATATGCACAGTGAAATTCTTTTCTTTGCATACCCCAGCATGTCAGGAAGTTGGGGTCAGAGCGCAGGGTCAGCCATGATACAGCACCCCTGGAGCAGAAAGGGTTAAGGGCCTTGCTCAAGGGCCCAACAGGGGCAGCTTGACAGTGCTGGGGCTTTGACAGTGCCCGACCTTCTGATCAGTAACCCAGAGCCTTAACCGCCAAGCCACCACTGCCCCAATGACAAATATTTATGAAATAATACTGATACAGTATCACATTTGTCTGGTAAGACAGGAAATTTGTCTCAGAGTATAATGGTTGTATAATGGTTACTCTGTTGTCTTAAGTACACTCATGGTGTGAGCTATTGATTCAGACCTTGTCTCGCAAACGTCCCACCCCCTCGCATTGTAGCTAAAACACTCAGAGCTGAAAAAGGAAACAATTTCGAGTTCAGACTTCCCAATTCTGAGGTAAAATGAATGCAGCATTATTGCGGTCTTCTTTTTAATGAAATATTTGTCATTAAACTAAACACAATGTAAAACGGTGTAGCAGGATGGATTTACAAGAATCATCCTCGCCAATCCCCTCATCAAGTGCCGCTCTGTAAATATAGAAAGCCGAGCTGATGCTGATATTCCTTCCATGTCCTTCTGTGATAAAGTCCAGCTGCTCTACTAAAGACGCACAGCTTCACCCAATCCTGCGTAAAGCTGCCTAACAGCCTCGTCTTTACTGCCGCATTGTACCACAGCAACGCCCTGCAACAGAGAAGCCTCAGACGTCTCTGCGCTGATGAACAGTGATGAATAACAGGAAGTCAGGGTGAGTGTGCCGACACAAAAAAAACCCCCAAAAAACCAAAAACAAAAACGAAATCTCACTTAAAAGTCAGAGCAACCGACTGCATGTCTCTGACCGGCTACTAAACTGTTGGCTCAGCATGTGGAGTGTATTAAATGAAGATCTTCTCTGGCACGTGAAAAATGCGTGTCCAAAATGAACTTAACACACATGATAAAAGTGATTTAAGAGCTAAAATGAAAGTAATGTGCAATTTAAAGGAGCGCAGAGATGTAGTGGTAAAAACTGTTACAGGGACTCGTGGTAAGTTTCCCTCATTAAGCCCAGCGCTCCTGTCCCTTCACCTCTCCGGCTTCACACACGAGTAATGGGGTGCACATTTTATCGGCTGGCTCGGAGCAGCTCTGATGAAGAATAAATCATACATAAATGAGTTGGAGAATAAGGGGCTCGTCCTCATGCTTTACTCCTTCTCCAGCTGCAGCACTTCAACACCTTTGTGCTGGAGAGACCACAAATGCCATGTTTAATAATGGCCACTGGGTTTTAAAGTTTATAAATGATCTTTTTTTCTATTCTTTTTTTTATTTTTTTTAATTTTTTTTTTTAGGATTAAATCCTTGCAGGAAAATTTCAAAGACAAAGTGTGAAAAGGGTCATTGCATTGACGTTGCCACATTCTTGTAAGAAAATCATGGCAAGAAGCATGACAAGTAACTATTACTGTGTCATAAAAAATACTAGCCAATCATATTCCAATATGCAAATGTGTCCTGATATTAAACTGAAGGGAAGGGGGAGGAGCTTGCAGGGTTGGCTGTGGCTACAATTTTTTTTTATGGAGTAAAAGTGTAGGACTTTTCTACCTCTTCAATTCAATCATTTATTCTTTCGTTCTCTCCCTCCATCTTTTTTTGTCTGGCTATTGATTGTTCTTTCTTTCATGTCTGTCTATCCATATGTCTTTCTTTCTTGTCCGTCTATCCTTCTTTCTTTCATGTATGTCTATCGATCCATCTTTCTTTCATATCCATCCATCCATCCATCCTCCTTTCATTCCTTCTTTTCCATCTATCCTTCTTTCTTTCATGTTTGTCTATCCATCTTTCTTTTTCTTTTCCATATATCCTTCTTTCTGTCAGGTCTGTCTATCTATTCATCTTTCTTTCATTTCTTCATGTCCATCCATCCATCCTCCTTTCTTTCTATATTTCTTTCTTTCTTGTCGATCTACCCTTCTTTCTTTCATGTTTGTCTATCTATCCATCTATCTTCCATTCTTTCTCTTTGATGTGAGGATGGATGGATTTATGGATGGATGGATTATCCATCCATAAACCCATCCATCCCCCCCTTCTTTAATTCTTTCATGTCCATCTATCTTTCTTTCCTTCACATCACCATGAGGACATGTTTACTTATTTGGATGAGACAGTTCTGTTTGCTCCCACACTTCATTACTGTGTGTCAAGACATAAAAGGATGCAGAATCAGGAATTAACAGGCAAACTTTTACTTCCCGGCACTATGATTAATTTAGTTGACTGGAGATTTATTAACTTTACTGTGCAGTTTTTCTTCTTTTCATTTATTGTATACTGAGTGCTTTGGCTGGCAGAAATGCACTACAATCTCTGGGGCAAATTTAAGGCAACAGTTTGTTGGTCGCTATCCCAATTATAGCACATCACTCAATCACGATTATTTGTGAAGATCTAGATTATTTTGGATGTTTACAGTTAAATGTTAGTCTTGAGAATATATGAGGTTGGAATAATGACAGACCTATAAAAAAAGTATTTTTAGTTCTCATCAAGCATGTCTCACAGAAGACGTACTTCCAGTGTTTAAATCCACACCAGGAATTTGAATCACTACGATATGGTTTAGATCACCTGCATAATACCTTTCCATGGAAGCAGTTAAAAGGAAAAAGGAAGTAAAAACTAATATATATATATATATATATATATATATATATATATATATATATATATACACATATATATACACACACACACACACACATATACACGCACACACACACACACACACAAACACACACAAACACACACATACAAACATACATATTCCATGCCAGTACTGCAAGACGTACACCAATACTGACCCAAAAGCTAAAGAAAAGTCAGCTCAAAATCATATAAATAAGCCACAGAAGTTTTGGGATTCTGTTCTGTGGAGCGAGGAAACAAAATTAGAACTTTTTAGCACTATGAATCAGCGTTATGTCTGGAGGAAGAAGAATGAAGAAAGAATACGCTGTCCACAGTCAAGCATGGTGGTGGCTCACTGATGCTCTGGGGCTGCTTTGCATCCTCTGGCACTGGAAACCTGCAGCGTGTGGAAGGCAAGATGGATTCAGTGAAGTATCAGGAAATCCTAGGAGAAAACGTCATACCGTCTGTGAGGAAGCTGAAGCTTGGGAGTCATTGGACCTTCCAACAGGACAATGATCCCAAGCATACCACAAATTCCACCAAGGCTTGGTTACAGAAGAAGTCCTGGAAGATTCTACAGGACCGTCACAGTCACCTGACTTGAACCCCATAGAAAATCTCTGGTGGGATTTGAAGAAGGCGGTTGCAGCACGCAAACCCAAGAATATTACTGAACTGGAGGCCATTGCTCATGAGGAATTAGTAAGATTCCTCAGGAACACTGCCAGAAGCTATGCATCTCATTTGCAGCAAGTCTTAACAGCAAAAGCGTGCTCTACTAAGTACTAAAGATGCTTGCCATGAAGGGGTTGAATCATTCTGAAACTGGTCTAACTGTAGATATCATTATAATAGCCAATTTAATCAGCCTGTGGAATCACACTCTTTGTTTTTACTTACAAGTTGAATTTTCAGTTGTATTTGGGGAAACCACTTGAAGCATTCACTGTGTTGAACTATTTCAATGAGTTTTGTTTGATTTGTTCATTGCAAACAGCTGAAAGTCTATGTGATTGGATGATCAGAAATGCATTTTTCTGTGGGAACTGGGGTGCGGTCGGTCGCATAACTGGACTAACCAGCGGACCTGTCCGCTCGTTGCACGGCATCTCAAATGTTGTTTTTGTCGTTCTGAAATGCCCGAGTTAAAGTGTCATTAAATTGATTTGGTATAATTACTTCCCAGAGCTGTCTCACATGATTCCGTTCCCAAATTTCTGGCATCTGTCTCCGATCACAAGATAACATGAGGTCTGTTATAGCGTTTCGACTGCGTGCTCTGAAGCACAAGTCATTTATTACATTGGAAAAAAGAGTCCCAGTTCAATACAACTTCCATTTGTATCGATACTTTGCGCCAGTTTCCCCGGAAGTGACGAAATTTGTTCTCTTGAACATGTGAGATGGAAACGGTGGTTTATTCGCAAATGTTTTAGGCGATACTCCAATTTTTTGCATTAGTTCAATTTGCAACTTGGATGGAAACAGCTACTGTCAACTCTTCACTTGACTGATTTCAGTTCATGCTAACATTAGTGGGGAATTAATTATGATTAATGATTAATTGATCATAAATATTGGGAAAATCTTTGGCTATTGGCTAAATTTTATCTCATTAGATCGGTTAAGAGCATAGTAAACATTCTGTTTACCAGCTGCAACATCCGACTGGTTTTCCCAGACTGCCAAACATAAGAGTTAATCCTTTTCTTTTTTTATTTAATTTTTATTCACATTCCAAATGACTAACAGAATGTTTGTACACTTATTTGTTGAGAGATTTTATGCTTGTATTATAAAAGTGGCTTGTATTATTACGTTTTTATAATCATGACAGCTAATGTCTGATGAGGAGAGGCATAACATACACGTTCTGATAAGCTATTTAAAATGACTTGTACTGTACTAAAGACACTGCAGTAACAGGTAATGGTGCAGATCGTTCAGGATTTTATACTCCTTTATGATGCGCTGCATCCAAACACAGTCTCTACTACACTCACACTCTGTACATGCACTCCCAACTTATTATGAGCAATATGTGGAGCAAAGAGCTGACATACACAGACACACCACACACACATACACCATCAGACACTATGGAGCTAATGAGGAGTGCTTTCTTGCAGCAGAGAGAGAGAGAGAGAGAGAGAGAGAGAGCGGGAGGCTGTGCTAGTCTGCCCTGCCTCATAGCTTATCACACTCACCCTTTAATTGGAACCAGAAACACCCATCTGAGCATGTGTACAGTTCCCTCTGAGAGCTTGCAAGAGAGAGAGACAGCGAGACAAAGAGAGGGAGCTACTCAGTAATCCACTGCTTCTGTTGGAGTTCTAAAAATAGCCAGCCCAGATAACGGCTTGTTCGCTTCACAATGTTCTCACTTTCCTTCTTTATCACTTTTCCCCCTCCATCTTTTATTTGTTGTTGGGTTTTTTTTTTGTACAAACTTCTCTGATCGCTGAGCTTGAAAACTCTCATAAAAAAGAAAAAGAAAAGAAAAAAAAAAAGGGTTTGCTTTTTGGAGATGAGATAAGGGCGGGGTGTTTGCAGACTCGCTCAAACCAGACGCATGCTTTAACCCTGCTCTCTTCAAGGAGTTATAATCAATACACACCAGACGTGGGGCAGACGTGACTGAATCTGTAGTGGACACCAAAAAGCCGTCTGAAAAACACGACTGCACTTGAGACGTGAAGTGAGAGAAAGAGAGAGAGAGTGTTAAGCAGAGAGACATATGAAAGCACTGACCTATTTGGAAAAATGGTGATATGACACAGAGGGAGTGAGGAGGATGAGGAAAAGTGTTGAATATGTTAAGGGATCATCACTATAGTGTGGAAAAAATAAAACTGAAGTGAGCGAAATCTCAGCAGACGTTTCTAAATGAGCTTAATGAGCTTGTGACATGAGACTGACGGTGTAAACTCTAACAGATGCTGAACAAGTGCAGTTAGATGAAACAGAGGCAAATAGTTCCTTATAGACACAAAATAAAAATAAAAAAAATCCCTAAATAATGCAAGCACCGTATGAGGACTATTTCTCTTAGCACAAGATGTGAAAACCTTAACCTCTTTTTGGCTGTCCTGACTTTTGCAATTTACAGAGAGGCACACATAGACCAGCTGTCACATTACAAAAAAACACTACAGGTTGAGTCCTCATTAAAAGCAAAACCTAGAGACAACACATTACACCTCTGTCACACTGCACTAGGGTCCTGTAACTGTTAGACCTTATCGTGGCATTAATTTTACACAGCTTTTGTTTCAGGACGTCTTTCGAAACCAGATCCAGGTTGTGTGATCATCCTTTTACCATCTGATCATCATGTTCAGCATCTGGATAAGTCCGACTGTTCGGCATATTCTAAGACATCAGGCATGAGAGTCATACAAAGCCAATCTGGACAGAGCAACATGGCTTTGTGTGGCATATGCTGATTAATCATTCATTAATCACCAGCATTAGTTACTCATTTCAAGTCTTAGAATGTCTGTTTCTAGGTTTACAAGCTTGGCATGGTCTTTACACCTACAGTGGTAATACTACAGGTCAGCGCAGGGTGGAGAAATCACTAGCCTGGTGCCTGGGACAAACAGATAAAGCTGCATCTGAATATCCTTACTACCTTACCATACAGTAGACGAAAAGCAGTACGCCAAAGGAGCAGTATTTCTGAATTCTCAGTATTCATAAAACAGTAGGTGAGAAACACCAGGATGAACTACTGCATCCACCGAGATTCTACAGTGTGGAACCAATGGATACTGCGCTATCCCATAAGGCAACGGGACTGGCGCAGAAGAGCTGTCAGAATCAAAACTGGCGTAAGGCAGTGCGTCGGCTCTTTTTAAGTTGTAGGTCACACGATAATGACGGATGTAGTACGTTTGGACTGTATTCGTGCTACACACTTATACTGATCAGTATGTACTGTATCAACAGCCGAGCAGTAGGTACTGAATCAATTGGAGCAGGTACGCGATTTCGAATGCAGCCCATATCTGGGCTAGCTGTTTGTTATTCCTAGTTGCCTAGCAGAGAAGAAAAATTCAAAACCTATATTCCTTATTGACTTTTGCAAAACAACAACCTCACTCTTTACCTCCTGGATGGAGCTTTCATCAACTAGAGGCTACATTCTGCCACTGAGGACAGCCCCAAGCAGTGCAGCCTGGAGATTGCTGAGGATGGTACCACTTGAAGTACCATGAAATAGTTTCAGTCCTCAATTTCACATGACCAGTTGTACTTTGGTGCTGGGGCTACAGTTGCTACTATGGCCTTATGCCTTTAATTACCACATACAATTTTGTACTCAAGTCTCCTTTAGTGAACAGTGGACTAGTTCAACAAACAGGCTTCATGTTAAAACCATAATGGACTTTCCTTTACTTTCACACTATCTGTTATTACCCAGATGAGGACGGGTTCCCTACTGAGTCTGGTTCCTCTCAAGGTTTCTTCCTCATATCATCTTAGGGAGTTTTTCCTCACCACCGTCACCACCGTCTCGCTCAATAGGGATAAATTCACACACTTAAAATCTGTATCCTGTGTTTATATGTCTCTGTAAAGCTGCTTTGAGTCAATGTCCATTGTTAAAAGCGCTACACAAATAAAATTGAACTGAACTGAAATTGAATAAAAATTTTCATTTGGTATGTAGCTATGTTTAAACTTTACATGCTTCATGAGCTCATGATGCTGTGACAAAAATCTAAATTCTATATTACCTTAAAACTAAAATATCTAAAAACTTTAAGTCACACAGTGTGTGCCATCTCGTTGAAGTGACATCACAGAATTGCAACTCAGACGTCTGAGCTCATGAAAAACTCTTGTTTTGGAGAGCCGTTCAAATGGATCTTTCCTACTGGGATTTTTTCTACTTCCCAGTTCCCACTTGGTCATGAATGTAGCATAAGCATTGAGCCGAGTAGTTGAGAGTTACGTATCTCAATCGATGACTTAACTGAGGCGCTCTGTAAGTTCTGGGATTTTAACTCAAAACCTTCTGGTTACTAACAGCCAATTTTAACCTTGAGCTACCATTTTCACTTATATACTCTGGTCTCAGTGGTAACCCTGGCTCTGTAAAAGAGAGAAGGAAAAGAGACGTTTCTTCTTGCCCGTCAATTCAGAAAGCTACGTTTTCTCTTATACTAGATCTTATACTACCATAGAAGCAGACAGACAGGAGAAAAATAAATGAACGAGAACTGTAACAAGAATATGATAGAATAAAAATGTCAAGATGAGAGGGAGAGGTAAAGAGAGGGGACTAGACAGATATACTGGGAGATGCAGAGAGAGACAGAGAGAGAGATTTCTCAGATTGACGGCTCAATCCATCTACTAAAGACACTCAATATGACCACTTGCCTATTAATAATAATAATGTAAAAATAATAATAATAATAAAAAAAGACCTTTCATTATACTGATGATAAAGCAACACTAAGCAACTTAAACAGTAATAAATGTATCATATGCCTTCACCTTTAAGAGACTTTGAGTTATACTTGGGATGATGTATTCTTCATCAGGTAGAGGTGAATAAAGACAGACTTTAGCTGTGTAGTAGCAAGGGGGAAAAAAGTGCATTTGGCCCGACTCGTGTTGAGAAACACTTCTCAACGACAGCCTTTCCTGCCCCAAACACTGCTCCATGCCTAATACAGAAGTATGCAAACATCTCTTTATGAGCACACAGTGCACGGTTCCACAGGCTTGCTCAGCTCTGAACTCTGCACTACACCAGATCCAGCTTTGCCTGGTTACTGGAATCAGCATATTAAAAAGCTGAAGGAATAATAGGCACAGCTGGTAGCACTGCTGCCTCACATCTCAGGGTTCCAAGGTTCAATCTTGAACTCAGGTTACTGTCTGCCCATACGTGTGAATGTGTGTGTGCATCATGTCCTGTGATGGACTGGCATCTCATCCAGGGTGTGTTCCACCTCATGTCCATTGTTCCCATGGTTGGCTTCCATGAGTACGGATTCCATGAATTGATAGAAAAAGGAGGTGGAAATGGCCCACAATGAATTTGAGCAGTTAAGGAAGTGGTGAAAAAGTCTCCACACATGACGTAGTATGTTGGATCTCATGGCTTCCTACGTCCAGGTTCCTCAAGTCAATCCTGAGCTCGGGTTACTGCTTGTTTCACATGTTATCCTGGTGTCCACGTGGGCTTCCTCCATGTTCCTAGTTTTCCACCCATCTCCCAAAAAACACACTGGTTGTGGGATTGGCCTTCCAGGGTCTACTCCTGATCCAAGCGTTCCCGGGATAGGCCCTTGACTTCAACTCGGGTCACACTGATGTGACCTGAGACTGCCAAGGCATAGATACACACACTTGCACATATAAATGAATCTCTCACACACACCTATGGCAAGGTAGATGAAGAAGAGGGTTATTTACACCTACAGAGGTGATTTGCACACAGCAGACAGGACTTTCATGACGTCAGCAGAGGAACTGTCCCATTAGAAGTCTAGCTTCAGAGGCAGCCAGGGCTATTAGTAGTATTACAGCCAAATTACCAAGCAAATCTGTCCAACACTCCTGATGATTCATCAGACTTTCTGATTCAGAGCTGCAAAATCAATAACGTCTCCTAAGCTCAGATGACTCAAACTCAGAAGGGAGACATGTGAGAGTACAATTTGATATATTTGAGAGAAAAAAAAGGGAAAAGGAAAAAGGAAAGTGAAAGAAAATTGTGAAAGAATGAAAGGTAAGAAAGAGGAAAAAGGAAAAGCAGAAGAAGGGGAGGGAGAAATAATGAAAACAGAGTAAGGGATGGAAGGAAAGGATGGAAGAAAGGAATGAAAGGGAAGTAAAGGGAAGGGAAGAGCAGGGAGGGAGAGGAAAGGGAAGAGATGGAGAGGGAAGAGAGGAGTGAAGGGAAGAAGAGAGAAAAAAAATGGAAGGGAAGGGGAAGGAAGGGATGTGAAGAAAGTGAGAAAGAAGGGATGGGAGGAGAAGGGATGGGGATGCAAACAGGAGGGACAGGATGGGGAGGAAGCGGGGGGAGGGAAGTAAAGTAAAGGGAAGGGAAGGAAGGAGGAAAGAAGTGATGGGTAGGAGAGGGTGGAAGGGAAGTAAAGGGGAGGAAGGGGAAAGTAGAGGGAAAGAAGGAAAGAAGGGACGGGTAGGGGAGGGGAGGAAAGGATGTGACATAAATGGGGAGGGAAGGGAAGGGGAAGGTAGAGGGAAAGAAGGGATGGGTAAGGGAGGGGGAGGATAGGAAGCGAAATAAAGGGAAGGATGGGAAGGTAAATGGAAAGAAGGGATGGTGGTGGAAGGGGAGGAAGGGAAGTGAAGTAATGGGGAGGGAAAGGAAGGAAGGGAAGGGGAAGGTAGAGGGAAAGAAGAGGAGGGGAAGGAAGGAAGGGAAGGGGAAGGTAGAAGGAAAGAAGAGGAGGGGAAGAGAACGGAACAGAGGGGACGGGAAACGAGGAAAAAGAAGGGAAGGGGAATTTAGGTGGAAAAATGGATGGGAAGGGAAGATGAGGGGAGTGGAATGGAAGACAAAGGGAGAGAAGGAAGGAATGAACAAAAGAAAGAAATGAAAGGAAGGAGAGGAAGGGAGGGAGTAAGTGAGACAGAAGAGAGGCAGGAGGAATTGATAAAATCCTGGGTTCTGAAAGTCAGCATCATTGGTTGGGCTCTGATTTGCGACTCTGGAAGTGTGTGGTGATTTACCGGAGTAAATGAGCAGGATTTAATGACTGAAGAACAAACCATCAAACCAAAAAAAAAAAAACATCCGTGAAATTGGTCATTAAATCTGGGGTCTCTCATTTTCAACATCAGTTGTACTTTTAAGGCCCAGGCATAAAAACATGGGAAAACATTCAAATGTGGATTTATGCTTTCAAATGCAGAAATATTGTGATCATCTGAATAATATTCAGACAGTTAGAGATTCATTTTCACAGCTCTACAAAGGTGAGACAAAAACTCTAAGAATAGCTGAACGGTGTTAAAGAGAGAATGCTAGAGGGACCGAGTGAGAGAAGAAGAGAGAAATCAGTATGCTGAAAATGAGCTGGAAAAGTGCTGAGGGAGGAAAACCTGCAGAGGAGAGGAAATCCGGTACATCAGTAACCGAGGCAATCGAAGACAGCAGTGAAGAAAGAAGTAGAAAAGAATATGAAATTAGTGCGCTTTACTGCCGGAGAGTGTCAGAGCCAATCCCATCCATCGGAGACACCGTCTTCTCTTCCTCAACATCACCATGAAAACAGCTGAATTAGTTGAAATGTCAGTATTTATTTTCGCATTATTGTTTTAATAATTAAATGCAATTTGCTCAGTGTAATTGCAGTGTATTTTGGTTAAAAGAAGTCTTGTCATTAATATGTTTAGTGTGTATTTGTTTCATTTCTCATGAATAAAAAATGAACAAACAAGGCAGTAAGATGAAATGAAAATGCTTTCGGCCCATGTGCTAATAAAACATGCGGTCTCGCATTAATATGGGACTTCAGCTATTACAGCGTGACTTCACCATCAGAGAGACGACAATCTTCCATTTCTACCTGACTCTCTTCTCGGTGAAGTAGTGAAAAAAACAAAAGAAAAATGTAATTTAAAAGCAATGGGCTCTGAGGGTTGGTGATATGGCTCTGGTTATTGCTTGATGCAGCAGACAGACGAGGAATTTCCTCCAGAACAACAACATAAGAGTAAGTCAATACTCTATAACCTCACCTTTTTCACCCATCCTCGGTGAAACGTTCAGACTTTACAGGCCACTTTGACCACATCCAGTGCCCTCCACTAATATTGGCACCTTTGGTAAATATGAGCACAAAAGGCTGTGGAAAATTGTCTTTATTGTTTATCCTTTTGATCTTTTGTTCAAAACATTCACAAAATACTCTGCTCTCATGGATGGATCCAAAAAATATATTTGTTAAATATAGGTGTGCAACAATTATTGGCACCCCGATGAATTCATATGAGAAAAATATATATTTGAAGTATATTCCCATTGATATTTAAACATTTTTTAGTACACCTGGGTGACTTGGAACAGGAAATTGTTCAACCATGACTTTCTGTTTCACAGGGTTATAAATATGAGGTAACACATAGGCCAAATTCCCTTAGTGATTCATAACAATGGGTAAGACCAAGGAATATAGCTGTGATGTGTGGCAAAAGGTTGTTGAGTTTCACAAAATGGGAAGTGGCTGTAAGAAAACAGCACAAGCATTGAAAATGCCCATTTCCACCATCAGGGCAATAATGAAGAAGTTCCAGTCAACTGGAAATGTTCTGAATCAACCTGGAATCGGACGCGTGTCCATATCGTCTCGACGCACTCTGAAGAGGATGGTTCGAGTGGCCAAAAAATCTCCAAGGATCACAGCTGGAGAATTGCAGAAGTTAGTTGTGTCTTGGGGTCAGAAAGTCTCCACAACTACAATCTGAAGTCACTTACATCACCACAAGTTGTTTGGAAGGGTTACAAGAAATAAGCCTCTACTCTCATCCAAAAACAAACTCGAGCGTCTTCAGTTTGCCAGACACTACTGGAACTTCAAATGGGATCGGGTTCTATGGTCAGATGAAACCAAAATAGAGCTTTTTGGTAATAAACACCAGAGGTGGTTTTGGTGCACACAGAGAGGTCGCCATATGGAAAAGTACCTCATGCCCACGGTTAAATATGGTGGTGGCTCTTTATTGTTTTGGGGCTGTTTTCTGCCAGAGGACCTGGACATTTTGTTAGGATAGATGGAATCATGGACTCTATCAAATATCAACAGATATTAAATGAAAACCTGACTGCCTCTGACAGAAAGCTTAAAATGGGCCGTGGTTGGATCTTCCAGCAGGACAATGATCCAAAACATACATCAAAATCAACACAAAATAGTTTACTGACCACAAAATCAAGGTCCTGCCATGGCCATCCCAGTCCCCTGAAATGAAACCCATAGAAAACCTGTGGGGTGAACTGAAGTGGAGAGTCCACCAGCGTGGACCTTGAAATTCGAAGGATCTGGAGAGATTCTGTATGGAGGAACGGTCTCAGATCCCTTTCCATGTATTCTCCAACCTCATCATGCATTATAGGAGAAGACTCAGAGCTGTTATCTTGCCAAAGGGAGGTAGCACAAAGTATTGACTAAAAGGTTACCAATAATTATTGCACACCTATATTTAATTTAATTTTATTTTTTTTTGGTAAACCTGTGTTGTGTTCGCAATTGTTTGATATCCATGGGATCAGAGTATTTTTGTAAATTCTTTTTAACAAAAGGTTAAACAATAAAGAAAATTTTGCACAGCCTTCTTTGCTCATATTTACCAAGGGTGCCAATATTAGTGGAGGGCGCTGTATTATAAACATCCATTAACCACATAGAGACAACACCTGGAATTTAGACTTAGCTAACCACTTAAAACCTAGATACACAATTTATCCCTGTGCAGAGGTGGAACCTGAGGGTCAACACCCTCACAATTTAAATGAAACCTACTGCTACCCAAATGGTTTCTTATTCACTACACACCAATCAGACATGACATTAAAACTACCTGCCTAATATTATGCAGGTCCCCCTTGTGCACCCATGCCCATGTTGCCGGTTCACTGGTTGCCCACTTTTGGTAGGTCCTAACCACTACATCCTAGTAACATCACACAAGACTTGCTGTTTTGGAGATGTTCTGACCCAGTCATCTAGCCATCACAATTTGGCCCTTGTCAAAGTCTCTCAGACCCTTACGCTTGCCCATCTCAACTTCAAGAACTGACTGTTCACTTCCTGCCTAATATATCCCAACCCTTAATAGGTGCCACTGTAACAAGATAATCAATGTTATTCACGTCACCTGTCAGTGGTTTTAATGTTATCCCTGATCGGTGTATATGCCCACTACATATGGCATAACAAAATGATTATTGTAGAACCAAAAAGCAGATTTATTATTATTATTTTTACATGACGCTACTCTAAGAACATAAGACTCTCATAGTTAAAGGATATGATATGATCTGGGTGCTGAAATAGTCTACTGTTAAGTGGATAAATTGCCACTGAATGTATGCATGGTGTGGATATTCACAAGCAGCACTAGTGAATGTACTATACTGCAAAGCAAAAAAACAACAATATAAATAACATATACTATAAAATGGTAAAGTTTAAAAACTTTGTACTATTTTATAGTATGCTATTTATATGTAAGAACCCTCAAGTGTCTAGCTTTCCTTTCTTCCATTATAGAAAAACCCACAAACACAAAATCAAGGAGACAAAACAAAAAGAAATCACAATTTGAAAATCTCGGATATTTTCATGAAATTAAAATGGTAAATGGTCTGCACTTATATAGCGCTTTTATCCAAAGCGCTTTTATCCAAAGCGCTTTACACTGGTTCTCATTCACCCATTCACACACACACACACCAATGGTAGCAGAGCTGTCATGCACGGCGCTAACTTGCCATCGGGAGCAACTTGGGGTTCAGTGTCTTGCCCAAGGACACTTCGGCATGTGGAGTCACGTGGGCCGGGAATCGAACCGCCAACCCTACGATTAGTGGACGACCCGCTCTACCACCTGACCCACAGCCTCCCCGTAATTAAGATAAAACAAATAGTATTTCTACTCATTTAACTTTTACATTTAAAAAAATATATCTTTCAAGCTTGAAACTAATTATCTATGGGTTTAAAATGTACTTAAATAAAACATTTATTTCTAGAAAGAAAACTGATCAATTATGATTATATATTAGAGGCATCTTTCATAAACTTGAGAAAATATACACATATATAGGATTTAATAGCAACGAATGACATTTTGAGCTTACACGAACTGGAATGTAATATGGACTTAAAACATTTTTTGAACAAACCAAGAAAAGTTTGAACAGTACTTTATGGAATTTTTAGCTGCTTATGTTTCATGCTTAAGTCAACAAATTCATCTTTTTTTTTTCCTGGTGAAAGCTGACATACAGTACATTTACATGGACAACAATAATCCGATATTAACCCGATTAAGACTATACTCTGATTAAGAATAATGGAACACCACCTTAAGCCCAACCTGGCAAAATCTGAGCTTCTCTTCATCCCAGCCTGTCCCTCAATCAACCACAACCTCACTGTACAGCTCGGCTCAACCACACTCAAGCCAACCAGGACGGCCAGGAACCTTGGGGTGATTCTTGATGACAGCTTGACCTTTACAGACCACATCTCAACAACTGCACGGTCCTGTAGGTTCATCCTGTACAACATCAAGAAAATCAGACCGTACCTCTCCGAACAGGCTACACAACTACTAGTCCAGGCTCTTGTCATCTCAAAACTGGACTACTGCAACTCACTACTCTCGGGCCTCCCAGCCAGCTCCATCAAACCCCTTCAGATGATTCAGAATGCAGCAGTACGCCTCGTCTTCGACCAGCCCAAGAGAACTCATGTCACACCCCTCTTCATCTCACTCCACTGGCTTCCTGTAGCCGCCCGTATCAAATTCAAGACCTTGTCTGGAACAGCACCCTCCTACTTCAACACTCTCCTGAAGGCTTACGTTCCCTCACGCAATCTGTGATCAATCAACGACCGACGCTTAGTAGCACCTACTCAGTGTAGCTCAAGGTTCCTCTCAAGAACATTCAAACTAACTGTTCCTCAGTGGTAGAATGAACTTACAACCTCAATCCAGACTGCAGAATCTCTCACCATCTTCAAAAAACAGCTAAAGACCCGCCTCTTCCGTGAACACCTCACCAACTAATAAAATTTTTTTTAAAAATAAATAAAATTCCTCTGGCACTTACACCTCAACTCTGGACACTTTGCTTCATCTGGAACTCAATTAATGGATCTTGTATGGTAGCACTACTTGTATTGTTCTCTGCTTGATATATCGCTTTGCTTGTATTTTTCTCATTTGTAAGTCTCTTTGGATAAAAGCGTCCGCTAAATGAATAAATGTAAAGAAATTAGCATGTAAACAGCGATTATTGATGACCTTAATCCGATTAAAGTCATACTCGAAGTAAACACTAATCGAATTAAGACGTGTGGAGTCATTCCTGTTTTAGTCGCATTATTGAAATGCATTGCAGACATGTACACACCTTAATCGCACTATTAACGTCGTGTGGGAGTTTTCACCGCATTTTGCGACAGGACGCATACACACACGGCAGTGCTCAACCGTTTGACGGCAAACAAGAGAGCACGGCTGCGTCCGAAACCGCGTACTTACCTGCTATATAGTAGGTGAAATACATGTATCTCGGCTACTATATAGTAAGTACGCAGACCATAATGGTACCATAATGAAGGAACGTCGGACGGCGTGGCGTGGGGACGTAATGACATGTGACGTTAATCGGTCTATGTTCCATAACTTGTAAAACAGGAACATGAAAGGAATATTCTAAAAGCAACTCATGTAAACACCGCAATCAGAATACTGTCTCATTCAGAATAAGGTCAATAATTAGATTACTGCTGTCCATGTAAACGTAGTCAATGGGATTTTAGTCTGTCTTATCAGCAGGTCATTAATTAAATTCAAGTTCAAGACCTTTTTTTAGTGCTTTATACCAACTGCATCAAGAATAGAAGTTTATTTAAAATATGTCTACTGTAATAAATAGTATGGTGACCTTTATTTTTCATTTATTCAATAACATGCTATAGAACTATAATCTACTGTAGCATTTTCTTGACAATGAGTTTTTAATCTAAACCAGAAAACTTAAATTCTTTGCTGCTTCTCCAGTCTGAAATTGACCATTAGGAATTTTTTTTACGATTTAGAACAGGAGGTCCTTCATCAGCACCAGATGAGATGGTATCATCGCTGGCTGTCACATGACCGACGCTCATGACATTTTCTCCTGCGTCATCGGTTTGTATATCTGACCTAACGAATGAGTAATTTCTCTCTTATTCCCTTGTAGTTCAGTAATATCCAACCCTCTGTTTGACTACGATTATCCAGTTCAGCTAGAAATAATTCCCAGAGCTGTAGTGCTTTTTGTGTAAACATTTGCCACAGGATTGAGGCTATTTTTGAGGATGATGGCGGTT
Source organism: Ictalurus furcatus (assembly GCF_023375685.1). Lineage (NCBI taxonomy): Eukaryota > Metazoa > Chordata > Actinopteri > Siluriformes > Ictaluridae > Ictalurus > Ictalurus furcatus. The sequence continues at coordinate 31,057,540 of NC_071255.1, forward strand.
AATCTAACTGACTCATCGGCCCTGCTTTGTTTTAAGAAGAGACTGAATTGACAGCATGCCATATGATGATTTAATTAGTGACGCCACAGACAGTGGATTAATGTTAAGAAATGCAACACAGTATGACTAAATCATTGAGCAACATGGAGG